>NW_004524793.1:3184911-3186670 GCF_000260255.1 Octodon degus
AACCACTAAGAAGAATATATGCAGTGTATTATTTGTTGAAAAAATAAAATAAAATAAACAAACAAATAAATAAATAAATAAATAAAAATAGTCCTGAGGGCAAGAAACTTCTATTGCTATATTCACATGTTCAAAGGCATCCTCCATCTCTGCAGAAAGATGGAGAACTGAGGACAGTGAGAAAGAAGATGTCATTTTACATAGCTCATCAGGCTCTTGTCTTTGAGAACAATGGCACCACTATCAGTTTGATTTCTTGATGGCTTGCTAAACAGCTGCTCAATCTCTTAATCCTACAGTTGTCCCTCCAAGACTTGGTCCCACCTCTTCTGTTGCTCTCCATGTAGACTTCTTCCCTAGGAAGAGAAGTTTTGCCACCTTAGGCATTTACCATCTGTTAGGAACTGACTAGTAAGGGGCAGAGACGAGAACCAATCAATGTCACTTAACCATCAATATGTATCTGCAACTTCTGACTTTGGCAGAAACTTTCAGTTTTTGAGGGATAGGCAGGAAGAAGACATCACCAGAACTTGGTTCACTTAGGTGCTTCCTAGGACATGTGCTGATTTGCAATACTAGTAAATAAAAATCATTTTTTTAATGTTTTCTTGCAAGGCATAAATAGCAAGGATCCTGAACCAATGTCTTCCTTTCTGCTTTGTTTGTAATGGTGGTCAGAAAACTCTAGGCCTCATTCATATCAATTATTGCTATACTCTCTTCAAAGTAAATGTTTGTTTCAAAAAAAGGTAATAAAAGAAAACAAGAGAGAAGAAAAAGTCATAGGATTATCCTGCTACAATGTTGTCTATGGTCTGATTTTCAAATCTGTGTGTAAAACTCTGTAATAATTTTACATTGTATAGGAATTTAAAGTTTAGAATATCCATGGTTTTTGGAATATAGCAGTTCTATGTTAAGTCTAAGGTGTTTGATATTCAGACAGACAGTGCTGTTAAACTCAACTGCCTCTTTTACAGGGCAGTAATATCGTTAAGCTTCTCTCCTGGATGTTTAACAACTAAGGTTTGCAGACAAAAAATAAGAGAAAAACAGGGGCTATAAGGATAGCCAATATTGTTTTTAAAAAGCATAGCCAATATTTTGACCCTAACTCTTCAAAGCCAGTGAGGACTCAGGACAAAAGAGAACCTGTGCTTTGACATCATGTAACTCAATGATGTCCTAAATTTTCTGATCAAGAAGATATGGGGCCATTGAGGAAAGTGATTGATGATGTATAGTGTGCCTAAGAAGAGTCACCTAGAGAAAAAAATTCTCTCAGGCTTTCACAGAGAGCAAATTGGTCAAACAATGGCTGTGACTCATCCAGATGGTTGATAACACTGACAAATGATCTATAAGGTGCTACACATGTTTTCAGGGTAAATCTTGAGATTTGACTGACCTTATCAGATACAAAAGTTACATTTTTATTTGCATAGGTCTTACTTTAACTTGATCTTAACCATACAGCAGAAAAGCATAACCATGAGGTATAAAAAGTAAAACCATATTAATATGCTGAGCTGTAAAAGGCTCAAGTCAACAACTTCAGACAATTGCCAGTTCTGCTAATAACCCACTACTATTATGGACTATTGGACTATATTGGGTTATTTTGCTGAATTCAAGTACCTACAATATTTGAACTGGCATCAAGTATGCAAAGGTCCTTTAAAGACTTCTCCAAATACAGCTTTTCTAACAGTAATGGAACACCTATCTCTGACAAAACAAAACAAAAAAGGGGATA
>NW_004524793.1:3186785-3208525 GCF_000260255.1 Octodon degus
TCAATGAGAAGAAAGATTTGTACTAATATTATTTAGACAAAATGTCATGTCTGCATCTTGTCCTCTGAACAGTGACTATGAAGGCAACAACATGCAATGTATTAATTATTGTAACTGTCCTACTAACCTGTTTTGAAACTATTTCATTGTTATTTTTTCTCATTAAAATGAACAAAAAAAAAGAAAAAGAAAAGAAACAAAAAAGAAAACTCTTTTCCTCATAATGAAAATCAGTGCATTCTTAGACATACTATATGTTGTGTCCTTTTAGCTACTGTATAGATGGAAGAAAATAAAAATGCAACAGATTTTTATGTTCACTGATTATCCCATTGTTAACTAGAATTCTGCTGTTCAAAACACATAGAACACTGATTGTATGCATTTCACTATGAAAGATAATAACTACGTATCTGGTAAAAAGTACCAAAGCCTCTTCCCTGGGGATACATCCTGCTGGGATATGTGCATGGGGAAGTACACATGCGCATACATGTGCGTACATGACCAGGCATGCATTGTGAGAAGGTGAGGGTGTGTCATCATTGGTGTATGATGTGGAGAAGCAGCTCTCCTTACCCAGTTCTGACTACTGACCATTCTAGTTTCCTTCTGTGCAAAATAACCCAAAACTTCCAAATGAATGTGCTGCTAAGGACTTTTCACTGCTTGGGGGGGGGGGGCGGTGGTTATACATGATTGTCTTGCAATATTGAGAATTCATCAAGAGTGTTGCATAGAAAACAAGTGCTAAAGAGAAAATCAATTTACCATTTAGAGAAAGACATTTGATTAAATTATCTTAGAAACTATGTTTAAAGCCTGGAGTCCACCAAGGAACCCTTTATATATATATATATATATATATATATATATATATATATATTTTTTTTTTTTTCTTTCTTTATCTTTTAAAGAATACAAAATGGGAAACTTGACATGGTGGCACATGCTTGCAGTCCCAGAGCTGGGAAGGCTGAGACAGGAGGATTTACTACAAGTCCAAGTTGCATAGCAGGACCCTGAACGAAATAAATAGACAAATAAATAAATAAATAAATAAGAGATTTTTTTAAAAAAATACAAAATGGTAAAAGAAAAAATCATTAGAAATGACACAAAATTTCATTAAACAAAGTAATAGGAATTCTACAATGGTTGTCGTGTGCATAAAGTTATCTTCAAATTAGCTGTTTAGGTTACCAACCATAAACCTGCAAAACTGGTTAAAAAAAAATAAAACTTGATTAAATTTTTAAAATCATTTTCTTTTTAATTTCTTGTAACTCTTTTTATTTAAAGCTTCATAAGAAAATATTAATCATACAATTCACAAAGGCCTCTTTAAAATTGAATTAGTTCAGAACTTTCCTTCATAAATTTGTTTATTATTTCAAATATCCAAAGGGTACCAAATATCCAGGTTAGAAAGAACTCCAAATCACATAATCAATGTCCCTGAACATTAGTAGTTTCCCTTACATAAAACATATTGTAGCATTCAATTATATGTATATATTTCTAAATTATACACATGTACTATAGTACTATCAGATTACTTATAGAATAAAATGGAGATAAATTGTTAGAAGCAGAACTAAAGAAAACATTATTTTTGCCATAATTTTATTGATAAACAAATAACAATGAAACAGTTTCAAATCAAATCGGTAGGACAGTTTCAATAATTAACACACTGCATACATTCTTCTTAGTGGTTAATTGCTGTACAAGATGTGGACTTGATATCCTATTTACAAACACCATTGGAACAAATCATTCTATTCATTAAGAGAACATATATATCTATCCTAAACCACTTTGAATACACAGATACAAAATGGATATTCATCTCTATCCTTTTTTTCGTTAACTTCCGTTATTTGAATATTATAGGTGGTAAACTCAACAAAATATTCTAAAAGAGTCCAGTAACCTATAATAGTATTGGGTCTTCTGCTTGACTGACAATGTCAGAAATTGTTGACCCGAGTCCTGCACAGCTCAACATAACAGTATGGCTTTACTTCTTATATTTCATTTTTATACTTTTCTACTGGATGTTTAAGACCAAGGTAAAGCAGGACCTATGCAACAAGAGTTGTAGCTTTTGGGTCTGAGAAGGTCAGTGAAATCCCCTCAGGATTTGTCCTGAGATCCTGTACCTCAGATTGTAGAACTTTTGACAGTGTCAGCCAAGTGGATGAGTCATGGCCATTGCTTGGCCAATGTGCTCTCTGTGAAAGCCTGAGAGAATGTAAAACCCACTCTTTTTTTTTTTTTTGGAACCGGAGATTGAACTCAGGCCCTTGCGCTTGCCAGGGAAGCACTTATTCCACTGAGTCATCTCCCCAGCCCCGAAAACATTATTTTTAAAAGTGTTTTTTAAAAAATAATTATTTATATAGGTCTCGCTACACAGCTCGGACTCCTAGTGATCCTCCTGTCTCAGCCTCTCCAGAGCTGATTACAAACATGCACCACCATGCCCAGGTTTAGTGGCAGGCCTTTCATAGCATGCAGTACAAGGGATAGAGCTTAGGCCCTTGTGCTGGCCAGGTAGGTGCTTAGACCACCAAGCTATCTCCCTGGTCCCTAAAAGTATTTCTTTTCTTAAGTGTGTAAAATTCTTTCTTTGCTTCTTTGAGTATTATTGATAGTTATATTCCAGTAATACCTGTGTGATTAAACACATTTTATTGTCTGTGAATTTGGTTTGTCTTCACTTTCTGAAATCTTAATTTCAAATGGCTTTTATTTAGGTTTAGTGGCTTAACCCTATCATTAACAAATACCTTTTTTTTCACCCTAGTACCGGGAATTGAACTTAGGACCCTGCTACAAATACCTTAAGACAGAGTGCACAATTAGTGAAGCACAAGGCCAGGTGGCCTGAACTGTAGAAATCCCTTCATGCAATTTTATAGACTGAAAACTGAAGATCAATCAAAGGGTCAGAGTTAGTTCCCTCAACTGAAGTTTCTATAACAGGTTTCTGTCCTTGGTTAATAGATGGTATTCTTTTGCCTGTGTCTTAATATTGGTTTTTCCTCTCTGCCCAATTTCTTTTTTATAAGGACACCATTGATATTGAATTAGAGGTCACAGTTATTTCTTTGATTTTTCCTTATCTCTATAAAAGATATTTATATTACATTATTTCCAGAAAAGTTCACCTTCTGAGTCACCAGGAGTTAGGATTTTAACATTTAAATTAGATGGGATAATTCAGCCCATGTTTTGTTTATAATTTTGGAGTTTTGGGTAAACTTATTGTCAGTTGTTACCAACTTTTCCACTGACCTTTTTCTTAATTGCCTAGTTACTTTTCTCTCCTTGTTGAAACAAAACACCTAATGACCGAAGTTAAGGATGGAAAGGCTTATTTAGCTCACAGTTTGTAGAGGGCTCCATTCATAACTGACTGGCTCCAAGGCAGGATGGCACATAGAAGACAGACAACAATTCAAGATGGTAGAAGACAGAAAAAGCAACAAAGGGAAAACAAAACTCTTTCTGATCCTTATATTGTATGCAGGCTACCTACCCTAGGCTGAGTGTAGCACTCATACCCCTAACTCTAGCCAGAACTAGCCCAAAGCAATTAATGAACTAATTTATTAAACATATACCCTTAATCCAAGAACCTCAAACTCTAGATTCTTGATTCAGTCAGCTCTGAAAAAACCTTATGCATACATGAGGCTTTACAGAGACATCTAGATACAAGTTGTAACACTTCATGTTGCCCTTATTTCATGGTTTTCTTCTGTATACCTAAGATCCTTGCTCATTTAACTATGGTCATCAAGACTTCACAAGATAGTAAAATCATATGTGTGGATGATGGTACTGCTATACAGCTACCACCACTCTATGGCACCATGACCCTCTGACAGGCAGACTATTTAAGGACACTACCTATTCCTTTATGGCATAGAGTGAAGCTCCAGTTCCATTAACATTCTGCTACATTCTTCTAGTACATTCTAGCACATTGTTCCAATGTGCTAATGGGCTCTCTTGTGGGTATAATCACCCCACTTTGGAGATCTCTATGTAAAGAAAACTTTTACTACACTACTGTACTTGCATATCGTCAAATTCAGACTGGGAAAGTGATTTGTTAGGACTTTAGCTACAGAGTAGGCCGTGAAATTGTGTCTCTGTCAAATCAAATCCAAAGGACCCACCAAATTTAGGAGTCTCAATTTTCTTTTTCCATAGTCTCACATATGCAATAATTTAATAATTCTCAGAGGTTTAAGGCAGTGGGCTGAGACAGAGCCTCTAGCAGCACTTCACTGGCTTATGGATTATGCCATTCAACTCACAGTGTTTGGAGCATTTTGGGTAAATGTCACTCCGAAGATGTCATTTCTGCCTGAGTCACAGTTTGATGCAATCTGCAGAATAATATAGTAGAAACTATGTTCTCCACAAAAGTGCCAAGATAATAATGAGGATGCAAGTTTGGAAATGAAAGATGCCAAATAATCTGGTCAAGTCGATAAAGCAATCTGACAGGCAGTGAGTGACTTTGTAGAATGGAAATATTACCTGTAAAAGAGCTACAGAGGTAAAAAAAATTATATATATATATATGCAGTGAATTTGACCAAATGTATTCTAGTTCAGTCAGTGGAAATGGGCCCTCCAAAGAGCATCACTGCAGTGGCCAGATGATGTAGTGAGAGGGGATCAAGCACTGGCAAGGGAAAGGGGATATAACAAGGTGATCCAGAGGAAGCACCCTGCTAAGGTTCTACACTGTTGTCAGAGCTGGTCCTGCAGCCTAAATGCAATGAGGCTACAAAAGCCAACTAAGAGGAGAATGCACTTTGTGTTTCTCATCCTCTAAGTGCACTCTAAACTGGCACAGAAGACCCAGCCAAATAGTTCAATGGATTAAAGTACTTGCAAGCAGGCACAGAGGCCGTTGGTTTGATCCCCAGGCTGCCCCCGGGGTCTCCTGAGAGGGCAATTGAGACTGGTCGTGGTGATGTGCTCCTGTCATCCCAGCTCTTGGGAGACTGTAAAGAGGCAGATCACTGAGTCTGATCTAGTAGTGAGACCCTGAATACCCTGTAGACCCTTCCCTAAAAAATACAAATAAATACATAAATAAACTGGCACAGAGTAATTACTTTTTAAAATTGTGGGTTAAGAAAAAAAAGACTTGATGGGCACTGCAGCTATACTTACTAATGGTAATGCAAAAATACCATTCCTGTTTCATTGGACATATTTCTACAATTAGGCATATCTCATCACACCACGATTTTTTAAAATGCCACTTTACTGGATTATAAATTCCATTAAAATCAGGGACCATGGCTAATCTGTATTTCCAATGTCAATGCAGATCTTGACACCTAGTAAGCACTCAGTAAGTGTTTTGAAGACAGAATGGATAATAACCCAGATTGCTGTTGAACTTGCTTAAAAGTCCTATTGTCCTATGTGCTCTGATTCTTACAATGAACCTTGTGAATTCATTAGTGACACTTTCATTCTGAAGGTGGGAAAAGTGTGCTAAGAGGAGGTAAGTGACTTGCTGGAAGTCACAGAGCTTCTAGCAGCAGAAACAAGATACCTACCAAGAAAAACTGACACCAAGGTGAGGCCATGCATTTCTACAAGCCTGAATCAAAACCAAATGCAAACAAACATAAAGCCTTTATGCCCAGATGTAAGGGCCGCAGGAGTAAAGTTCTGGGTCAGTCAGTGAGATAATCGGGTTCTGTGAGGTGCTCTCAAGCATACAGAATGCCTAGAAGTGTGGCCAGCTAGCATGCACCATGAGTTAAAGAACAAACAAACACCTGCCAAACTCTAAGGCATAGATAGCAACGCTCACCAAGACAGGTCTGAGACCTGGCCTCCAGTGCCTGCTTAAGTCCTAATGGCTACCAGATGATTGTGAGAGAAAGCATATGTTCAGTAAATGAGTTCCAATTGCAATTGAGATATTTGCCCCATAGAACAGGCTCTGCATTTGTTCAGCATATAGTGATCTCTGCCTTGCACTTCCTAATGAAGCTGAAGAAAGGATGTGCATGAGCCCATCACTCCTCCAGGTTCATTTGAGCAGTTCCTGAGGGTTCTGGACAGGATTTTCTAGAATGAAGATGTTGAGAGATTTCAAGGAGAGAGACTTTGAGAAGGACAGACATGGACAGAATCCTCATTACTCTCTCATTGTGAGGTGCTGTGCAAATTCCTTAACCTCTCTGTGCTCCACACCCCTCATCTGTAAAACTGAATTGATGCTAGCATCTACCCCATGGGCTTTTGTGAGAACAAAGTGAGGTCAAATATTGCCAGGAGGGCTGGCCAAATATCTCAGCCGATTAAAGTACCTGCAAGCAGGCACAGGGGCTGGGAGTTAGATCTCCTGGCCTGTCAGGGCAACCTTGCCCCCAGGGGCACTGACAGCAATTTTTTTTTTTTTTCCCTTTTTGCAGAACCGGGGATTGAACTCAGGCCCTTGCGCTTGCCAGGGAATCATTTATTCCACTGAGCCATCTCCCCCAGCCCTGCTGAAAGCAATTGAGACTGGGTGTGGTGGTGCACGCCTGTAATCCCAGCTCTTGGGAGGCTGTAAACAGAGGAATCACTACAAATCCCATCTAGTAGTGAGAACTTGTACACCCTGTAAGCCCTTCACTAAAATACCAAAAACAAACAAACAAAACAAAACAAAACAAATATTGCCAGGAACTTGACCAATGTTTCTTAACTTGAAGGTTGAGGATCTCTATGTGTTCTCATATTGTCTCAAAATTCAAAAAGTCTATGAAAACATAATTTTGTGTTTCTATTTTGATAACAATCTAAATAAAAATATAAATACAAACATAATCATATCATCTGCGTGAGCATGAGATTCCACTGGCTGACTTGCACATGTGTGTTTTTACATTGAGAGGCGCACCACGTCAAGGGCAAGGGATGACAGCACATATCATGGAATGTTTGTATCTGTTTCAAAGGAGAAAAGTGAAAGGAAAATCAAGTTACAACATGATCATAACTGCATTGGCAAGTAAGTCTTCTAATACCTGTGCTTTTGCTAAGTGCAATATTAATATTGGTGGAAAAAGTACAATCAAAGCTTTGGCAAATAACATTGAATTATTTTTCAGTGAAAACAGTGTACATTCTACATTGACCAATTCTTAGTAACTTATTAAAATATTAAAATTATTATAAAAGAAATGCCTGCAATTTAAATGATTGACAATGACTAAAATGATCATGAGCAAAACATAATTATACCCCAAGTATCTTCCTCTAATACATTCAGCATTGATCATTTAAGTTCAACCAAAAATCTGTTCCTTAAACTGTCATTAATTTGACTTTTATTGGTTGTAGCTTGGCTTTCATTTAACTGCTAAATTTGTTTTTGTTTTTATAACTGTATAACATATCTATTTTTATAGCTTTATATATTTAAGGAATTTTAGAATAGAATGTAATATGTAACACTAGAAGTCTGTTACAATTTATTTCCTTTCAAAAAAAAAATATATATATATCTTGACAAGATTGCTCAAGTCAGTGAACTGGAGTCTAAAATCCTCTGATGTGGAAACTAATGGCTGTAGGATACAGGAAGGAAGAAGGGGAGTGATGGGGTGATCCCAGATCATTATGAGACTTTTCATTATAATCATTACACAATTTTTCTCAGCAGAGCAATTCTAGATGATCAAGAATGGAATGTGATCATGCAAATTCAGACTATAAAGGGAAGCATCTCACACTTGCATGGCTGTATCTCATTACTCAGAAGTCAGTAAGAGGGAGAAAAAGCTAGCAGTTGCCACTTAGTCAAACAAAAACTGTCATCCACGCGGGATTTATTGCAAAACTGCCCTTCATTTTTTTTTTTGAACTACAAAACATACACATCTGAATAATTAACACAGTGGCTCATTGCAGGAAACTAGCTGAAAAATATTTCCAAGTGATTGATGACAGATCCTATTTTTCCAAGCCCAGATAATGACAAGGATATTTCAAAGTTCCAAGGAAGATGGGGAGAGATGAATTTTTAAAAGGGTAGTATTTGTTCTTAAGCTGACATCCCCTTCCCCTCTATGAATGAGCAGTGTGTTCTCCTTGCATTTAAATCTGTTCCTTTAAATAATCATGTAATTCCAGAAGAGGGGGAAGAAGTAACAGAAATAGTGCAACAGGGATCCCATGTCTGTAATTTGTGTGCTCTGCTAAGTTAAAATCTGGTAGAGTCATATAAACTAGGTTTCTGAATTATGGAGTCAGACAGAAATGGTCATCAGCGAGTGATTAGACTGGTGGGTCTAAACCAAGGGAACGCAGTACATTGAAGGGCCCTCAGCCCTGCACCAGCCCCCGAAAGCCCGTAGGCGGCACAGCATCATGCATGCCTTCATCACCATTTTAGTTGTAGTGTGAAGGATGTTTCTCAAGTAAGTAAAATATTATAGATTGGGGAGGGCACCCAGTCCAACAGCAACTGCACAAGATGCCGCAGATGCTTGGTGGGAGGGCTTGGCTCTGGAACACACTAGTGACTCACTGCAGCAATGTGTGTCTCTTTTTCACACATTTCACTGAAGGTTTAGATAGATGCATAAAGATACAGAAAAGAAAAATGACATTTGGATTTTGAGGGCAGTTACTAGATCCTAGGAAATGCTCTAGACATGTTATGTAACCTTAAAACCCATCTATGAAATACTACCTACTTCCCATTTTTCAAGATAAGAAAACTGAAGCCAAAGGGAGGTTAAAAAGCCTTACACAATAAGAAGCCATCATGCCAACTCAAGTAACTTCATTCCAGGACTTCAGTGAAGCTGCCATGCTATCGGCAATACAGGAAAGAGTGGCATCCTGAAGTGGTGGGGAACCTGTGGAATGCGTGTGATTTGTTTTTCTTTTAAGATAAAAGCTGCTCATATATGAGTTGCTTTTTTCTAAAATAAGGTCTTAGCATTCAGGCTTAATCCTAGTGTTGGTACTTTGCAAGAAATAAGTAAGTTTTGGGTTGTACTTTGAGCATCCCTCTCTAAAATGTTTGCTGTCACTGCTGTAAAGGAAGAAACAGTGAACTTCTGAAACTGGGCAAGCAAGACATCACCTAGCCTGTCATCCCACAGGCTAAACAACACCTCATGTCCCCACACATATCCCACTGACTGGGAGGCCTCCCTGTGTCTCAGTGGCCCGCCACATATATCCAGGTCGTACAACTCCTCCTGGATTCTTGAGAAGCCAACTTTCATCTTTCTATAAACATCCTTGTAAGTATATCTTCTCTGTTGCTGTGGGTACGTGTAGGATCTCTTCCTTGTCTCTTACTGGAGATTCACCAAGTGTCCCTGGGAGCTCAAAAATGTGCTGTGATGTTGACAATGCAGACCCAATGACTGTAATTCAAGAACTGCTGATTGAGAGCTTGCTACCTCAGATGTGGAAAGTGGATGGCACAGTATCTTCACTGGAATTATTAGGAATGCAAGATCTCACGGTCCACATAGGCTTACTGGGTCAGAATCAAAACAATTTGGTGAAATCCAAATTCCACCTTCTTCCCAGTCACCCTGGTGATTCTTGCACTCAGTTTGGAGGTATTGCTAGAAATAGCAGCAAGCTCTAAAAAGCACTGATGTGGGGGCCACACCCAGAGGTGCTGGCTTTGGTACTTACTGTCTCCTTTCTCTGAGATGATAATTTCAAGCAGGCTGTGAATATAACCTGGGCGTGAGGATGTTTTAGATCTCTCTAGGCAAATATATTGTGAGTCAAAGTCATAAGCCACTTAACTTTACTGATCCACTAGCATTTTCTTCTACCATACCAACTTACAATATAAGTATTTCTAGCAAGCAAAAGAGTATTTATTAAACTTACAGAAAAAAGAGAAAAGGAGAAGAACCTTACATCTGAGATGGCTATTTTTTTCCAACACAAGCTTCAGCTATAAAAAGTTAAAGAATCAAATGAAACCAACCAAATAAAATAATTTTAAATTCAGCAAATATTACTGCCAAACCCCCGAGGAGGCAGACAGAAAAATATGCTCTTCCCAAGCCAGTCTTTGTTCTCTAAGTTAATGAAGTGCTTCACTGCCGCCTCTATTTTCCTGTAAAGCATTTTCCTCCTTCTTTGTTTTGAATAGGATGCGTGGCTTCGGACAAGTGATGCTAACACTTTGTCCCTGAAATTTCTCAATAGAAATAGAAAATCCAGACCGGTCTCCAGCTTTCAGTGGGTGAAGGCTGAATCGAGTTCCGTGGGAAGTGCCTGGCACGTGCCAGACCACTTAGTAAGAGTGCGCTGCGCGGTCTACTTGGGAGCACTCCTCCAGCAGGGGTGCTAACGATTAGGGAGCTAAGGAGCTGGAACGCCCTCCTCAGCACCTGCGAATCTCACATTAGTAAGCAGAGTGTGTCCAGCCTTAAATAGGAAGCAAGGAGTACTTCCGCTCAAAGCTAAAGATGAAGCTGGATCCAAAGCAAAGGCTGCTCAGCAAGCTCCTGGAAGCGACGTGCGAATATTGATCGGCAGAAAGGTTTCCCAAGGCTCTGACGGTCTGTGGATGGGCAGCAAGCAGCCCTGTCAATCTTACTACAGTCAGACCACTCCAGATGGGAACACCCTAAGAATGGCTGTGGTCTGCCCAGTGTTTCAAGAAGTTTCATCACGTAGAGAGTGGAATGTGAAGAGCTGAGTTTTCACAAAAATTTCCTGAGAGATCATTTGACATAAGGCACAGGGAAGGTGAAAGGACCAAGATGAAAAGTTAAACATAAGAGTTTTCACCATGCTCCTTCTTGTTCCTCATTTAAAAAGGTATCTCTTCTAATAAAGTTTTATAGTGCTTTGAAAATGGCCAGAGGCATTTTCCAACTCAAATCAATATCCTTTGTGTTCTGATAAGATACTGCAGGAACTTAATTAGCTGTCTGCAACTAGTTAATTAAGAGATACTGCAGTACCCTGGCCTCGAGGGTTGAGCAAGTCTAGCTGATAAAACTGAAATTGGCAAATAAGAGGATTGACAGAACACAAGAGGCTAATATGTCACTCACTTTATTATTCTAGTGGGTAGATGAGCTCAACTGAATCCCATGAATGGGTCCTTTAAAAGGCCCAATTACTGTCAGCATAAAAGGATTTGCAGTGCTGGAAATTGTAGCAATAAAGAGTTCTCAAAGTTCATTCTGTTGTCTCTTTTGCCTGCTATCCCAGGACTCTATAATTACTAAAGTCAGAGAGAGTGAAGAGTGAGAGACCACCTTGTGTTTGCCACTTGCAGAGACTTGCTGTGGACTCTTTTTAGAAAATGCCGTTTCCTCCATGTACACAGAGCCCTTATCCTTACTCAGCACCCAGGTTGGTGAGTGGGATCAGAGTGGGGATTCCAGCTCCACTCACCCTTCAGAAAGACATGGTCAATCTGCACAACCTTTGGCAGAATCCTCATCCTTCATCCCACTCAGAGCAGTGGAAGATGGGGTTTTCGAGAGTCCTTGAAGAGAATGGACCAGACTCTTATCTCTCCTTACCTTTGAAGGGAAGGAATGGACATTCCCAAGAGTAAAGTCTTAACCGGTACTTGCCTGTCCACAATGCAATTTCAGTGGTGCTGTGAGTATTATCCAAAGTCTTCTCCTTCTCAGACATTCTCCATCAAGAAATACTGGACAAGGTGGCTGGACATAGTGGTGCACAGTTGTAATCCAAGATACTGGGGAGGATGAGGCAGGAGTATCACAAGTTGGATGCCAGCCCAGGCCTCCTGTCTCAATAGAAAAATATAAGGGTGAAAACACGTAGTTCAGCATGCCCTAGGCTGAACCTTCAGTTGCACAAAAGAAAGAAAGAGAGAGAGACCTACATTTTTCCTGAGCTAAACATCACCTGCTCGAGTGTGAATGGGAAACAGAGGCATAGTCCGAAACCTGAGAGAATTTACACATGCCCAGCTGGAGATTATAGTGTGCAAACTCATGGAAGTGTGTGCTCTCATCACACCTGAGGTGCTGTGTAACCAGGTAATAGTGAAAGAGTAAATACATAGAGAGGATCAAAGTGAGCAAAGGATGTTGGGAATTCTCAGACTGCCCCTTAATCAGAAAGAAATGGACTATCTGAACAGTGTCTCTCCATGCCCAGCAGGCCCTGGTCCCCTGTACCAAGTCCCTTGTGTTCTGTGTAACTGCCCGCATAATGATAACTTAGGGCACATGTTAAAAGCATATCACAGCTCTTCAGTCAGATTTTGAGCAGTAAAATGGGAAATCTAAATGTTCTAACAAGGTCCCCAGGTGACTTTTATGTATTCCAAAGTTTGTGAATGATTAAGCTGCCAGAATAAGTAGCTTACATAGTGGACATTTAGCTTACATAGTGGACATTTATTCATCTAGTTTATCTGCTTATGGCTTCTTTTACATTTCAAGAATGGAGGAGAGTGAGTCCCCAAAGTCATTTACACAAATATCTATTATGAAAACCTAGCATGATATAGTTGTACTTGGCTATAAACCAAAGAATAGCAATCTAACTTCCAGTGGTCATAAATAATCAGTTACATGCCTTTATGAAGCAGTTCCAATTGAATTTATATGGCACCAAACATCTAATTCTGCCACTTCTTGATACCACTCATACATCAAGTATGGCCAGTTCATCATATATATAGCCCCTCTTTCTGTTTCCCACCCTTAAAATGAGGGTAGACTAAAAAAAAGCACTGGAAGGAACTTTGCTGAGAGGAAGAGTAAAAGTGCAGTTGGAGGGTGAGGAGAAAGAGATGGGCAGGTCAAGATGTACTGGTGAGTAAACAGTCCTTCTCTGGCCGCACGTGGAAGCCCCTGTTAGTGCCTATGGGGGCTCCATAAGATTACAGGACTGAGTGTTTTGGGTCATGCCAGGAGGATAACTTAGTATAAAATAGAGTATCAGTTGTTCTATTGCTAATATTGCAAGTTACCACAAAATTGGTGGTTTGAAACAACACAAATTTATTATTTTACAATTTTACTGGTTAGAAATGTGAAGCCCTGTTCCTCTCTTGCAGGTCTAGGATGCTTCCTGGCCTTTTCCACTGCTAGAACAGTGATGCTGAACCTTTTAAAAACCAAGCGTCCGAACAGCAACCCCAAACCTACTGTCTATTGCAAATTGCCAAGCTGCCGCCGTGCGTGCTATTACCCAATAGCTAGGCTTCTGGGGCCGTGCTGGGGTGACTTGGCTCCTGTGCTGACAGAGAGGGCTCTGCATGCCTGCTGCACCATGCACGTCATAAGTTCACCACCACCATCCTAGAGGCTGTCACTTCCTAACACACAACCCCAAGCCTCCATGTGCAAAGCAACCAAGCCAAGGTCCTCTCACTTCAGATCACTCTGACCTCCTCAGTCTTCTACCTGTCGGAGTCCTCATGAGTACATCAGACCCATCTGCATAACCAAGCATGACCTCCCCATTGTAAGGGCAGCTGGTGAGCAACCTCAGTTCCGCCTGCAGCATTAATTCCACTTTGCCATATAAGGAGACACTGTTCCAGACATTAGGATGTGTTCACAGGTTCCAGACATTAGGATGTGAACGTCTTTATCAAGGTGGGTTTTGGAGAGGGATTGTTCCACTCACAGTGCAGAAAAACTGTGTCAGATCTGAGGAGTGAGGTGAGATGACAAAGCTAAAATTGGAAATTAAAGTAGTTAGTAATATGCAGGATTGGGGCAGAGCAAGCTGCAGAGCAGGGAAAGGCTATGTACAGTAGATCAGGTCTGAGGCAGAGAGTGGTGCTGGGGAATTTTAAATTGAATTGCACCACCACCCACAAGCTTAAAAGAGCACATAGATCCACACAAAATCTCAGAATTTGATATTACATTTTTCTCTGTATCTTATCATTTTTCATTATAATCATCCTTTCTTTCCATCCCCATTTCCCCTTCTTCCTTTTAATGATTTTTGTTCAAATACATAGTTCCACATGGCTACAGAATACAAAATATCTGTTTCTCAAATTCCTCTACATCCTTTAGTTATTAATTTTCTTCAAAGATAAATAAAAATCAGTGACAACTGCTTTGCCCTCTTCAGGAGTATTACCTTTTATTCATTTATGAAAAATTTTATAAGAATTTTACATGTATTGTAGCACCTATTATAAAGAATCCTACAGGGTCATGAACTTACTAAGCATTAAAATGTAAATTGATAGAAGGGGAAATGTACAAAAATTGCTTCAGAGAAAAATGAGAGATTGGTCTGAAGTTCAGAGTCGAAGCATGAACTGCAGGTGGATGCTAATGCTACCTAGAGCACAGACTGGTGCCTGCTGGCCTAGCACAGAAACTAGATTCCTGTTCTGTATGCCGCAGTTCTGCCTGGAGTTGTTGTTTGTGGTTTTTTTGTTTGTTTGTTTGTTTGTTTGTTTTTGTTGTTGTTGTTTTGTTTTTTTTTTAAGTGGAGCAAATTTCAACAGAAGTTTGTGTTTCTCTGGAATATGCTGGTGCAGAATCAACAGGGCTGTCAAGTCACTACTTTCTGCTTGTAGGCCAGAGAGATAGTCTCTTTCTACAGGCTGTTCTTCACATTTGCTTTCACGTTAATTTAAATTAGGATAATAATAAATGTTTAATATGTCCTATCAAAATTCAAACTACATAGAAATGTATGAAAAGCATATTCCTCTTCTTCAAGCCGTCTCTCTCACCTCCAAAAGCACTACTAAGTGGTGTGTGTCCTTGTGGGTCTTTTCCTAGTACAAGTGAACACAGCAGTGTCACTCTGTTGTTGTTGTTCTTATTAACTTTTCTTTGGTACTTAACATTTCCTGCATACCCTGTCATGTACACATACATAGTTCAATGACATTTTGATGATTGACTTCATATACTCCTTAGGGAGAAATGTTCTATGATTCAACTCTTTTTTATGTATATTTATATTATTTCATGAATGGACAAGGGATGGTATACATATAGTAAAACCTTGGTTTGTTCTGGAAAAATTTTGTAAGCCAAAGCATTTGTATATAAAAGCAATTTTCCCCATAAGAAATAATTGAAACTCAGATAGTTCATTCCACAACCTAAAACATTCATATAAAGTGATTATAATATTGTAGTATAATACAAAATAATAAAGAAAATATAAAATATATAAAAAACAGTTAACCTGAACTTACCAAAACTCATTTTGGTTGAGGGACACAAGAGACAGGTAGGTTATTGTGTAGGATAACTTCCACTATCCTTAACAGAATAACTGGTTCTATTCAGTGAAATCTTTTTATTTCAATCATTTGTTTTTAATTTTAAAGAGACAAAAAGGGAATTAAACCTATGCAGAATTTCAAAATGTGGTAGCAAATTAACAATGGTTATTGTGCTGCATGTTCCTACCTTCAAAGTAGTTGCTCAGATGACCAGGTACAGACATGCAAAATTGATCATACCATATAAGCACTTTTTGGGTTTGTGTCTAGGTGTCCCCCAAAGCCTTATTAAGTCATCGGGCAACTTCTGCACTTTGTGATTGATTATTGTAGGTGTGAGTGCTGTACCAACCCTAGAGCAGGTAATTTGCATTACAGTGTAAGAGGCTAGCTAGCCACCTGAGCTGCTGCCACTCTTTGCTCTCTGCTTTCTGCCTCCACCATGTAGCCATGAAGACTTGCTGTCTTGCCCTTTGCTGCCACCATGAATAGCTGCTCTGTGCCATGTGCCACTCTGCCTTGGATCCAGCTGAATATGGATGGAAATCTCTATAAACTGTGAGATTTTGAATAAAACTTTCTTTCTTTCATTTTGGATGTTGGGTATTTGTCCCAGCAACAAGAGTGACTGAGACTAACAATCATTGTTCCTTTCAATGAACTAATAGAAATTAGAAGTACAATTATCTTAGCTATATTGTGTATATACACACGTATCCTCTTTTTCCTTTCATTCTGTTGGTGATTTCTTTTGACGTGCAAAAACTTTTCAATAAAATGAGATTCAAGTTATTGATTCTTTGAAACATTTTCTGTGTGGCTTGATTTTTGTTCACGTGCTCTTTGCCTACCCCTTCTTTTCTCTTTTTTCCCCACCCCAGTTGTTCTATCCTTTTAAGCAATTTCTTATCCTTTCACTATATCTATTGTACCCATTCAATTTTACTCTTTCACTCTCTTTCATTAGGGAGATAGTATGATGCTTACACATGCAAGTCTGATTTATTTCACTTATGAGTATGGTCCCACATTGCATCCCTTTACCTATAAAAGCCTTGAGTTTATCTTTCTAGATAGTTGAGTAGTACTCCTTTGTATAAAAATACCACATCTTTTTTATTTACTCCTCAGTTGATGGGCATGAGGATTGTTGTCAAGATTTAGCTATTAAAAATTGTGCTGTTATAAACACAGGTCCATATATGTCACTGTGGTATAATATTTTTGGTTCTAGAAAAGTGTACAGGAGGGGAATAACTGGGTCAAATGGGAACTCTAATCTTAGTTTTTTAAGGAATCTACATGCTTATTTCCACAGTGATTATATCAATTCACACTCCCACCAACACAATGGAGAAGGATTCTGTTTTCCCAACAGTCCCTCCAGTATTTGTTATTATTTATTATGGATTAACTTTTTTTTTCAGAACCAAGAATTGAACACAGGCCCTGGAAGGCAAGTATTTACTCTACTGAGCCATCTCCCCAACCCCTGGATTGACTTCTTGATGATAGCCATTTTTGCTATGGTGAGATATAATGTCAGTGTTGTTTTAATTTGCATTTCTCAAATGACCAATTGATAGTGAAAACTTTTTTCATATATTTATTTGTCATTTTCATTTTTTAATCTGAGAAGTGTATATTTATCTCACATACTCATTTTTGGATTGGGCCTTTGAATTATGGGTGCCTGATTTCTTTTCTTACTCTTTATATGTTCTAGACAGAAATCATTTGAGGGATACTTGGCTAAGTTTTTCCCCAATTCATCAGTTTTCTTTTCACTCTGCTGGTGATTTCTTTTGACATGTAAAAACTTTTCAAAAATATGAGATCCTGGTTGTTGATTTTTTGAAGTATTTCCCATGCAGTTTGGTTTTTGTTTATGAGCTCTCCTCCTACCCTATGTTTTCAAGATCTCTACCTAATTTTTCCTCCAGAAGATTTAGTGTTTCTGTTTTAATATTAAGACCTTTAATCCACTTTGACTTTAGTTTAGTTTGTGGTGATAGACATGGGTCTTTCTTCAGCTTTGGACATGCAGGAAGCCAGTTTTTTCAACAGTATTTATTAATGAGGCTTTCTTTCTTCCAGTAAACATGTCTGGCCCCTTTGTAAAACATAAGGTGGTTGAGTGCATTTGTATTTGTCTCCGCATCTTCTAATCTGGTCTCTTGATCCTTAGATCTCATTTGCTTGTTTATTTTCTATCAGTATATTGATTTAACAGTAGCTCACCTAGGTTCATCTAGTTTTACCAAGGGACTTATTGAATGGCACTTATTTTTGCCTTCTTTTGAGGATTTCATGGAAATATGACATTGCATTATCATTAACAGATTTATCACACATACTGCTATAGATGTATTTGGTTGGTAACTTTCTACAAAATTTTGCACTGTTTCCCACATTTTTCATATTTTCCTAATCTCATTTGAAGTCAGGGATTTCTGCACCTTTTACTCTTGCTATGAAGATGACAGCATCTGAATAATGACTAACTGTTAAGAAATGATCATCCACAATTCCACAGTGAGAATGAGAAAGAAAGAAGAATAAAAGAAGCCTGAGGAGTAGGTAGAATAGGGAAAAAGATGAAGAGGAGGAGGAGGAGGAGGAGGAGGAAGAAGAAGAGGAGAAGAAGAGGAAAATGGAAAGGAAAAAGAGGAAGAACCACCACTGACTCAGTTGTGATCATTTGCTGGTAAAATATAACATATACGCCCTCTATTCCAACTGCTGGTAGAACTTTGCTCCTAGCTGAAACCTGATGCTGGTTTTTACTGCACACTTTCCTATCAACATCCTTGTCTTCTGAGCTCCAAACAGAATCACTCATCAAGATCTGTGTCCAGCTTGCTTGCTTGCTTTTTTTTTTTTTTTTGAACTGGGGATTGAACTCAGGCCCTTGCGCTTGCCAGGGAAGTGCTTATCCTACTGCCCTGTCTCCCCAGCCCCAATGTATCCAGCTTTCTAAGGCTTCTCTAGCCTATGTCTCTGAACTTTGTCTAACTGCCTGTAAACCAGTTCCTAAAGCTTCTAAAGCACGTGGTCAGGCACTATCACAGCAATGACCTATGTCTCAGCACTGAGTAACTTATTATTAGTCAGCTTTCCCTGTACACAACACCCAACACTCACAGCTAATCAATGAAAGAAAGGCCTATTAAGCACACAGTGGGGAGATTCAATCCATAGTTTACTGGGGCCCAGACATGGACATAATCATAGAATACAGTTTAATGTTGTTTAGTTCAGGACGGCTTAAAAGCAGAGCATGGACACAGTGCCAGCAATATAGTACCCATGGTGATAAAGCTATGCCCCATTCAAACACACCCAGGAGCATGCTCTACCAATCTGCTAGGTATTTCTTAATCCAGGGAAGTTGACATATTGGGATGAAAGGTCACAGTGTCTAATCATTAATTCAGTTTGCTTTTTATCTGATCAGCTATAAGCTTGAACATCTCACAGATTATTCTAGCATTTCCTGTAAATTCTCTTAAGCTCCTGAAGATATCTTAGATTGTTACTATGGCTGCTAACAGTAGAAGACCACATGGAGCTAATGAGATACAAAACAAGCTGAGATCTGAAGAAGCAGGGCAAAACCCCTATTCAGACTCCATAGGAGGCTTCTCCCCATCTTTCTACAGATTTTCTATTCCCTCTCCATCAACTAACAAGGGGCTCACAGGAAGTACATCAGTAGTTTTCGCTATGCATGTCATCAGGTTTGGGAGCTATTTTAGGCTTCTCAGCCTTAATCTCTGGAAAGATTATTGGGCAGTAACCCATGAGAATTTATTAGATGGCATAAAACAAATAATATGGACTTTAGAGTTAATCAGACCTAAATCTTTCACCTATAAAATTCATGATCTTGGTCAAATCACTAAATGACTCTGTTAAAGGTGCTCCGAGGATCACTCTAAGAATTAAATGGAGTACACAAAATATTATGTACTCAATAATTCTGTCTTTATGCTTATGCTGAGGCCCCTTAAATGTCTGGAGTCTCCCCTTCCACACACAGGGCTGCAGTGCCAGATGGCACAGTCCTTCCTCTGCTTGATTCATGGTATAGAACTTGATTTTTGGTATCTGTCCAGTCAGCCAGTTTCTCTGAAGGTTGAGTTTTCCTTGCTCTTTCTCCTCGTACGTTTAGAGTTTCTTTAAAGGGACAAGTCTTCCTGATTATCATCCTTCCCCTGTATATTAAAAGGCCTCATCTTCTTCCTTTGGAGGTATAATGTTAAGCATTCTGCTTTCATTAACAAGTCTCCTGCTCAGATGTGCTGCTTAGTTTTATTACTAAGACTACGAATGTAGTTGAGTACTACATAATCATAATCATAAGAAATGAAAATGTTCATATATTTTGCACAGTGACCATCTGTATTAGGATATTCATTCTGCATTTTAGGACCAAATCACACTGGTTGTGAACAAAATAAATATTTGCTTTTATAGTTCAAGTGCCACTGAATGGGTTCAGCAGATAAAAGCACAAATCTACAAGATCACCCAGAGATTAAGTCTCCTTCTGTCTTATTCTGTCAAATTTTAGAATGCTATTCTTGGTCTTATGGCAAAAGTTACCTTACCCTCTGCTACAATCAAGCATAAGCCTGTGCAAAGGAGTCAAGAGAACATGAAAGCAAGTAACTTGCTTTAGGGAACATGGTCTGGAAATTACTGACATCACCTCTCTTCATCTGTCTTTGAGCAAAACCTAGTTGTTGCTCAGCTACACTTTGCTAAGGGAAATGGGGATATATAATTTTTAACTGAATAGTTATCTATCCACTCTGATCTCCCATGCTTTTTCTGTTACCAAATTCATCATGCCACATGTACAACTTCCGGCTTATTTTGCATTAATATTTTAAGTCATTTTCCCAAGTCATCAGTAAATATTCAAGAGCATAATTTATAATGACTATGTAATGCTCTACATAAGGCATTATTTCCCTACTGAAAAGCGTGTAGCTTGCTCCCAAGTAAGGATTTTATGAGTCGTTCTACAGTCAACATCTGCTATATTAATCTTTATTTGTTCCTTTGGTTATTTCTTTGGGAATCATTCTCACAGATTGTTTTAAAAAGGAATTACACTAATAAATTTTTCCCTTTGCAGTGAATGCCAGGGTCAGATTGACACCACCATCCTGTGCAATAATTTGGTCTTTTATGAATCTTTGAAAATTTGATCAACTGAAAATGGTATCTAATTGTAATTTTGAATTTCATTTCTTTAATTAATAATGTATTTATTTCATTAATTATGTATCTTAACAAATTCTAAGTTTTTATTAGCTGCTTGTGTTATTTCTGTGAAGAATTTTTCTTTGCCCATTTATAATCTTAGAGTTTGTTTTTCTCATGTGTAAGACAGAATGGTATGGTACCTGCATAACTGGCTTTGTGGAAGAGCCAATAAGAAAATGTATGACAGCAACGTTGTTTCTTCTCCCCATGCATTTTCGTTTCTTCTGGACAAGCTCTGCAGCTCTGGTCTCAGTGTGTGTTGGGCTGCAAAGGACCCACAGTATGAGATGACCCAGTCTTTCTGCTTACTACAATCTTACTTCCTTCATGGTGCTAATGATCAGCAGAAATTACATTGATAAGGATTAAACTCAGGACCTTGGAAACAATAGGAAAGCATCCCTCATTGAGATACTTTCCCAACCTTATTTTATTTTGAGAGAGTTTGGCTGGCTATGTTCCCCAGCAGGCTTTGAATGATCCTCCTTCTCAGTCCCCTAAGTAGCTGAAGTAGCTGGGATTACAGGTGCATACCACCCCACCTAGTATCTAGTCTCTTTTTTTTCTGCTAATTCTTTTAACAAACCAGTATCAGACACGCAGTAAGTGTTCAATTAATATTTTCTAGATAATAAATGAGCCTCCTTCTGTCACTGCCAGAGGTTCTTGACAATGTTGGATCCTTAAGCACAATCTACAATGACCTATTTTCTAAGTACAAGGCATGAAACCTCCACACGCATCCCGCCTCTGCACACACTCAGTCACTAGTGCTTCTAGGCTCTCCCTATGTGCCACGCTTATAATCCCAATTCAAAGTGATGTCAGCAGTCACTCCTTAGCGTTGCACTGCACTCTGTCACACAGCGGATGCAGTTTCTCCTAAGTTTTATAGTAGCTAATTAGCAGTAAGAAAGGGAAAAAGAAAAGAGAAAGCATGTCATGATCTGGCTGCCTACAGCGCACTGTTCTCATGCAGAAAAGAATGCAGTCACCTGACCTTCTGGTTAGACTCCCTGAGCTAGCAACAAGCTGTGTTGACAACAGAGAATTTTTTAGTATCTTCTGCCAGATGATGTGTACTTTTCCAAGCCAGAGGGTGGAGCCAATAGTGTCCATGATTGTGCTTCTGGGTTCAATACCACTGATGTGGTAGTTTTTAGAAATCATCCTCAACTCTACCATACAATCTTCTTGTAGCTTGCTAATCAGAACTGCTACAATTATA
>NW_004524793.1:3219082-3223415 GCF_000260255.1 Octodon degus
GTCCACATCTTGTACAGCAATTAACCACTAGGAAGAATGTATTCAATGTGTTTATTATTGAAACTGTCCTACCAATTTGATTTAAACTGTCTCACTGTTATTTGTTTCTCAATAAAATTATGGAAAAAAAATAAAAAAAAAAATAAATTTACATTTCATGGAAAAAAAAAAACACTCGCATGTACACACAAAAAAAAACTTTGAACTCACTTCCACTAGGAAACAGTATTTATCATTTCAGAGGGGGCAAGGAACCAGTCATAAATTTTCTCCCTTTACCCTAAGATTTACAGTTAAAGGAATTAATTTGCTTTTGCCTGATATTCGTGACAAAGCAATCCTTGCCTGACCTCTCAAGCTCTCTTCAGTCCAGAGCTTGTATAACCAGAAAGTGGGGTCATAAATTCTCAAGACTACAAAGGTGAAAATGGAACAAAGTCTGGCATCAACCATCACTGCTTAAAGTGTAGAGCTCCGGACCTTTTCTTAAACTGAAGCCTTTAGCCAGAGCAAGATGCTTAAATCTCCCCCACCTGATTTTTTCTTCACTGATAAATTGTTTCTTTTTGAAAAACAGGAACGTTTACCTCAGCTCTTAAATATGAAAATGGCAGACCTTACACATAGAAATCAAACCCTGGGAGCAGAAAGTTGCTATTAGCATATATTGTTTTCTAAACTGATTTATAACACATCCTAAATAGATAACAATAAAAATTAAGAGAAGCATCAAACACAAAATTAACTGAACCCAGTGAAGTCAAAATCAAATCATCATTTTTTAGTAAATGTTAGCTACAGAGCCTCAGAAATATACACAAAGTGAAAAGGTTCAAGAAAAAAATGTCGTATGGAATCCAACTTGGTTCTTATATTTAGGATATGCAAAATTATCCATGATTTACATCGATAACAATAGTAATGGCCAGTTCATAGGTATATGATCTTTAATCTGTGCAGCCTCCACACAATTTAGTTACTTTAGGTCATAAATACTACTGCCACCTTGCTAAATTAGGGGTTGATTAACTATTTACCTAGTTAATTAATTAGCTTTATATTCTACTTCACATTTGACTGAGTGACATGAATGTAATGAAAGTGAAGATTTAGGACATTTGCAGATGTAATTAAAAATCACATTCCATGATAGTATGAGCCACAAGAATTGAACTCACATATGACACCAAGGTGACAGCAGGCTGTCCTTCCAGAAATGCCCTCACCTTTGAAAGAAGAGTCCACCATTCAGTGACTCTCATGGACAAATCTTCACTGCAATAAAGAAAATCTAATCAGGGCATTGCCTGATTGGGTATATCGATTTTTGCCCTAATAGGTATTGACTACCTGCCAGGCCGTGGCCTCATTTTAGGTACATGGAGGAGAGAGTCCAATAGATATTTTTCTCACACCAGGCTTGTAGCTTAATCTATTAGCTTACCTGATGACCAGGCAGCCTCTGATTAATACAGTTCAGCCACTTTGAAAGCCTGGTTGTAAAAACAGAGAAAATCATTGCCATGTTTTACAAACGATCCTGACTCCAGATATAAGAATAAGGGGGGAATTAAAAAGCAGTAATACAGGGGAGGGAAATCGTGCTATCTGCCTCTTCTGATTTTTCAAGTGACATAAAATAGATGAACACAAGAAAAGCATGCAAATTTATTTAATATAAGTTTTACGTGACACAGAAACTAAGGGAATGTGAGCTAAGTAACTTTGTACTCATTTGCACAAAGAGAGGCAATTGATAAGAAGCCTTTGAACTGTTTGAGGAGGCTAGAGGAAAACTAGAATTACTTTAACAAGATCCATTTGTACAGAATTCTTTCAGTCTCAACTTCCCATCCTGACAATAAGAATATTATTTTTCTTCTAAAACAAGAAGTACATATTCCACATGGAGTCTTGGGTCTAGAAAGAAAAAAAGGAATGTCAGAACATCCCTTTTATCTGCTTTTTTAAATGTGCCTTTAATTCAAAATGATCTTTATGTCAAATGGACATATTTGGAGATAGAGATGGTGTACTCTACCACCCTCCAATGGGTAAAGAGGAATCTTCAGGAGGGGTGCACATTTCTAGGTTCTGGTTCAATAGGAAAAGCTGCCAACCCTCCACCACCCTCCAGACATTTGGATGGTTGACTTTGAGCCAAACTCAAGGTTACTTGGGTTTCTTAGACATTCCAAGATGGCTAAGAATGGGTCCTTCTGGCTTCTTGATTCAGACAACAGAAAACAGGCTACAGCACGATGTGAGAGAAAGAACCTGACTGTGAGTATACGACCCAGGTCTGGTCCTGCCTCTGTCACAGCAAGCATGGAATCACCCACCAAAGCCACTGCTCTGTCTTTAAAAAGGGATTAAAAGGCTCTATTTTGTGTTGTATTCAAAAGTTATGTTGAGCACAAATATTACAAGATGACTCAAATCATTTATAACCCTTTGCAACAGAAGTGCACACTGATAAGAAAGCCAGGGGGCATATGTTGTTTATACACAGAGGCAGGGAAAGGAGTTGATTAATGGAACAACTACTGCAGAACTGCTTCCTCCTACCGAAGAGAAAAAACAACAATCATCACAACAACAACGATACACACACACCACTTACCAATAGGTATTTCACTATTCTGTGTATTTTCCATTAAAAAAAATAGCTTACTTGAATTATCTAAATGGTTCAATAAAATCCTCTTTCTCATGGATAGTTATAACTTCCATAAAAACACTCTTACCTGCTTCAGGGAATGTCACAACAAACTTAATAATCACACTGTCCCATGGGAATTTAATTTCTGAACAATGTAAATCATTAGGCTCTGTTTATCCCAGTGAACCTAAAAAGTTCACAAGACCTACCAGTATTTGGAGATTTAACTAAGAGGATAAGATTTTTAATCTTCTAGAAAGTGGTTTTTTCTAGTTTTAGTGCATTTAGAGTATCACACTGGATCCTGGGGATTTCTGGTGACTCTTCCAAAGCATAAAATTTAGCCCTGTGGTTGTGCTGCCAGAAACTCATCCATAGCAATGCCCGTGGCTTAGGGGAGCTTGGGGGATTTTACAGTTATCATTCTAATTTCTGGAAAGGGTTTGTGAAAATTCTTCTCAAGACAACAGGTAAGATGAGAGGGTGATATAATAGATTCAAACATGCAATTTCAGTATTATGAGAGGGGGTGAATAATTCTCTATATCCTCTTCTTTGATTCCAGAAATGAATCTATAACCCTAACTTTTCAGACATTTGATGCACCTATATGGATGCATATCTAATTTTCACTTTACAAGACTAATTTATTCTTGACTGTTTGTATAACTCTCATACGTCACTAAGTGTAAGAACATTCTTATCTTTGTAAAGTAGGTCATTTTAATAATGCATACTAATTACTGAGGACTTTAATTTAAAACCTCTTATTCAAGTTATACCTTTATAGTAACCTTCAGTGGTAGACAGTCAGAACTCTGAATTTATGACTATAAGATGCAGCTTCCCAAGTATAACCTAAATGTCTAGAGGAAAAAATACTGCGGCTTCTGGAGGCACCTTCTGTTAAGGTATATGTTCAGGAGGAACTGAACAAATGTGACCTAACAAACTTCATATCTACTTATGCTTCTATTCTAGAAGTCTTCTAGCTCCTGAAACTGTCAAATTTACCATTAAATCTCCAAAAGTTGAATAATTCAAATTTTCTTATAATTTACTGTATTAAGTCTTACCCTAAACCTACATGGAGGTCAAAGTCACCCTCTGCAGACTTAAAGCTAAGAAACTCTATCCAAGCAGTGGCTTTGTTCTGTCCTCGGTTCTGGGCTTTCTCTTTAAGCTACAAGTAATCAACCCTAAACCAGACATTCCCACCCTCGGGAGAGCCCCATTCTCATGCATTTGCCCTAAACCCTAATTCATAGAAGAAGCCACCCGATAATGCACAGGAACCCAGCATCAGCAAAAAAATAAAAATTTTCTCCTTAGCCTAAAGAGCCTTAAACACTTTTAATTTTATAGAGTTTGAACAAGACCCAGAAACTTGGCATTATATTCATTTCCAGAACGCCAAACCAACAGACATTGATTTGTTTTGGAGATTAAAGGAAAACCTGATAGAGAAAGATGTGTCAAAAATAAAAGAACTTGTTCAAAAATAAATTTGTGGTTATAAAAAGTAAGATCAGGGCCAGGGAGATAGCTCAGTAGGATAAGTGTTTGCCTGGCAAGCACAGGGTCCTGAGTTCAATCCCTGGAACTGAAAAAAAAAGGAAAAGTAATTCAAACAATATGATTATTGGCATATATCATGGTCTAAAACTTTTA
>NW_004524793.1:3223515-3229901 GCF_000260255.1 Octodon degus
TATATCAAGAGAAGTATTCATGGATTGTGAAGAGAGGACAGATATGTGATATCTAGCTAGCTGGTATCTAATTTTAAATTGATTTTGTTTAGCATGCCTAGTTAGCTTGCTAATGCCTAATTTTAAACTGATTTTCTTTATCATGCTGTGAGGGGTATGGCTCATTTTTTTTTCTCAGGTGTCTTGTTCTGGTTTATTTTTGTTGTTTCAAAATTATCATGAGAAGTTTTGAATGCATTTTAATTTTTGAAATTAATTACACTTTAGTAACTCTTATGATCTACAGGAAAAGAGTAGCCACTTTGAAACCCAGTAATTACATAATTAAAGTTTCAAATTTTTTTGATGAATTAAAAAGGAGGAAGAACATGGGTGTTTTGGGAACAGGCTGAGTGTGTCCTAGTGAAAAAATGTGCTATCTTTTTGAAGCTCCTACAGAATATGACAATCTCAACTTCTATTTCTCTTCTTTTTCTACTTACTTGGCTTATTTATAAATTGGATGGAAGCCCACCTACTTCAATATTACATCCTGATCACGATTAGCCACCACCTCAGCCTCAAATCTTTCCATAGTAAACCAAAGGGGAATACTTCCTTTTCACATTCTTCCATTGTGAACGTTCCTAGGAACTTGTGAAAGGACTGTGTGACACACCAGCTGTATTTTTACTGGCTCAAGAGTTCTCCAGTACAGGAAAAAAAAAAACAAAAAAACAACTTCACATATCCCATCAAATTCCCACATCCAGTATCTACTGGTGAGGATCTCTGCTGTGGCCAACATCCAGCATGGTTGAAACTGAAGCTATTTCAGTTGTCTTTGGTCTCTTCCAGACTTGCCCTAGAATGAACATCTGGGGAAGAAGGATTTATCCATCTGAGCATAACTAAGCAGAAAAGATATTTGCTGCGATAAAGAAGGCTCTGACCCAACAAGATAGCTGTCAAAGAGAGCATGATAAACCGTGTCTTCTCCTAAGTCTTGCTGCTCAACTATTGATTGAATAGCTACATCAAATTTCACCTCAGTACTTAATGTTCTGTACGAATCGGTGATCCAACACTTCATGCAGGGGCTAGCCTATGAATCTAGGATGTTTTTCCTACCATTATATCTCCAGAGATATTTTTGAAAACAGGAAATATTAGAATATTGAATGCCTAGGAAATTAGGCCTTGCAAAGCATATCTTGTTCTGGGTAACATGAAAACAGTCACGAGATAAATTGATCTTTATTAAAACCATCTTTTAGTAGCAAAGAAAAATCACCAGCATTGGTACACAGCACTCTATGGTTCGTATAAAAAGGCAAAGTAAAGTGGCAGACAAACAACATCTTCTCGAGAAGATGTTTAAAAGTTTCTAAGGTTCTTAGTCTAGAAGAGTAATTTTTTAAAGTTTTAGTAAATCAAAAAAGTGAGCATCAGTAAAATCTATCCCAGTGACTAATGAATCTAGAGGACTGAATAGAGAGAGAACTTTCCTTTCAAATAGTATTTTAAAAGACACTAAATCTTAGATATCCTCAGATGGTCCTTCAGAAGAGTTCAAAGACATGTCTTTGACAGTGATGGCTTTGAATGTGGGCAGATCTTCATTTCTAAAACAAAAGCTGAAATTCACTCGAAGCAGTGATAGCAAAGAGCATGCAAGATCCAGAGGCCAGTCAGCGAGGTCACAGAGGGGCAGGGCAGCATCAGCAAGCAGTTCCCAGCCTGGTTCCAGCCATGAGTGACTAGGTCCTTCACCTGGAACACTTGTTTACCTAGACTTAAGGAGTCCTCACAGCTGTGCTGATCTTGTTGCTTTATATGAGAATGTTTTTCCCTCTGTTTCAGACTCACTGTGGCCTGCCCAGCTGCATCTGTCCTCTGTGGACAAGAAACTGTGTCCTTCTGTGATAACACAAAAATAGTGCACGAAGGCCAGTTGTCCTCTCTACCAGGAGTCAGCCACTGACCATTACTCAAACCTATTACCCAATGCTGATCCTGCCATCTCTTCTATATGTGAGTAAAGTTCCATCCAGTGCTTGATTTTGTTGTGCTGTGTGTGTGTATGTATGTGTGTTTTTTCTTGATCAGTTCAGTATTGAAATGCAATGCATAGAAGAGGCTCACACTTTTGCTCCTGTAAAAGGCAACAGACACCACTTGCCTGACAGTCTAGAGGCCTCCCCCATAGGGACCTTAGAATGTGAACCCAGTTGCTAAGCTTCCTGCATAGGCAGATGCTCTTGCAAGTTGTCCTGAAAGACTTCTAACACTACACAGACAGCATTAAGATGAGTTTATCTGGGCCAGCCAGATAACTCAGCTGATTAAAAAAAGACGCAGGGGCCAGGGATTCGATCCCCAGCCTGCCTTTCTGGCCCTGCTCCCTGGGTATGCTGAGATGACAAAGGAGACTGGGTGTGGTGACACTATGCCTGTAACCCTAGCACTTGGGAGTCTGAAAAACAGGAAGGATCACTGCAAATCCAATCTGTGTAGTGAGACCCTGTAGACCCTGCACTAAATACATTTTTTTAAAAAAAAGATGAGTTTATTCAGATGAAATGTGGAGGACAACTGACTAATTTTTCTTGAAGAACGTTATACAAACATATAAGACAGGAAGAATGCTGGCTGGAATTTAATTTGCAAATCCAACCCAGCTTTGAACAAACTAAATTCCTTGAGCTGTAGCAGAACTTATGAGTTCATGAGATCTGTATACCCACATCAATATTTTTAAAAAAAACAACTGGCTAAACAATTATCTAAAATTCTACTAGGAGATCACTTTTAAAATATAGATTTCTAGACCATACTAAGGAGCTTTTGACTAGGGAGTCTTGAATTGGGCTCAAGCAGTTTTATTTTTAACACTGCTAGAAAGATAATTAGGAAAGAAAGGAAGAGAACAGATAGAACTCAGAACCCAGAAGTCCAGCACACCTGCTGCCTGGATCCACCTCCTTGGTGGGCAATGGGCAATGTTTTGGGCAGGTAGTCTTGTCAGAGGGCTGTCAGACTGGGTGTCCCAGCAGGAGCTGAGGCCTGGGGTTAGGTAGAGCAGCAAACAGGGAGAGCTGCAGGGACTTCAGACCTGAGAGATGAACACATGGTAATCTTTGTATTTCTGACCCACAGTCTTGTTTCAGACATGAGTAAAATAATTCTTGCCCCACAGACTTAGAAAGTATGGTCCCTGGCACATGGTAATATCTAAAAGGAATTTCATAGCTTCTAAAGGAAAATCCTAATCTTATCTCTTACTATTCTACAATACAATGTGAAAAGAAAAGAAAAAAAAAAAAAAAAAAAAAAACAGCCCTGTGGGGTTTCTGTCTCTGGTTAGCCTCCCAAATTAGCTTTCTGACTGTTTTCCAGTCTTGTCCAAGCCTTGCTCCCCAAGGCACTCAAAGGCTCACCAGTGCTTACTATACCCCCTCTCACAAAGCTATGAGGTGTTTCTCCCACTGTTCTTCCTTCCCTTTCATCATCTTCCCAAGCACAGAACATCTGCGTGCAGCCCGTACACTGGGCCTCGTGCTCTAGTAGGTATCATTTCTGCATTATTTCCCTCAAGAGTCATGGTCGTCCTGTGAGGCAACTACTTATTTTTGTCCTTTTACCAATGAGAGCTGGAGGCATTTCAGAGAGAGACACAGTATGCAGAGACACATGTTTAGAAAGAGCCATAGCTATGAGTTGGTCTCAGGTTTTGCTCTGGCCACAGACCTTCCTGGGCCCATGTTATGCTTTCTCCTGTTGACCCAACTTATCATTCAAGGCTGCACTAACTCCCCATTCCTTTCTTTGAGATAGAAGGCAGCTCTAGGTTTCACTGGATCAAAGGCAACACCAAAAAAAATTGTTTAAGCACATCAAAGTCCGTAAAGCAAACAGAACATCAGCAAGAACACATCCTTATCCCTTGCAAAAGATGCCCTCAGAGCAAACAGGAAAACAGTGAATACTTAACTTGAGTCTTTTCCCAAGAAAACATTAATAAACATTCATTATTTTTAACACTTAGTCAGAGGCATGAAAACAAATAGTGACAAATGCTTCAGGAAAACTACCCTCAACTTTGTTTTAAACTATTTAAAATGGAAAGGATATTCTGGGATAACACGCCAATGTCTACTTAATATCTAGCTCTGTATCTTTACTTTTCTTGTATGATCAGCATAATAGGTCTACTTCATTCCTCTGCCCTTGGTTCCCTGGGGTCTTGGACAGGAGGTGTTTAAGGTCCCAGAGTTTCAGATTTTCTGGTTGAAAATTGTAGCCCCTCATCATTTATGCTTCTCTGGCACTAATCTCATATTCAGTTCCAAAAACTCGGAGATAAAAAGTAATTGGATAAGTTGTTATGCAGATTTCCAGGTGCCCATGGCTGGGCCCCTTCCTCTTGACTCTCTGCCCACTGGACACCAAACTCTGCCTAAGCTTAGCTGGATCATAAGTAATAGCACATAAAAAGTGTCACACAAGAAAGGCCTCGTTTACTAAAGTAGAGAGGACTGGGATGTTGGGATGGTCTGAAGTCCTAATCTCTTTCTTTCACTCACATTCATATATACACACACATTTCCCCCTATATCTATCCTCTGTATCTATGTGCTATATTCATTATGAAACTAACATACCTATGCTAGGGTCTCCTATTTGCATTTATGGTTTGGGTCTGGGTTGGTTAGCTACTAGTTGTTATGCAGTAAAGAAAAGCCAAACTACAACTTGAAGAACTTCATGTAAGCATTTCTGATAAATTACCTGAAGAGATTTCTGAAGGGATGAGAACCAAGAAACTTTATTACATTTTATCTTCTCTTTCTCAATAAATATTCATATTTATACTTAAGTGATTATTGACAATATTATGTATATCAGAAAGGCTATTTCTGTTCCCAATGAGGGTGCACTGGTATTGAAGAAGGAAGGAAATTCAAAAACTGTGCTAAGATTAGAAACATTAGGAGGGGAAACCAAAGCATCAGTACACTAGAAGAAGGAAAATCACCTAGAAAAGCTGCTGTATTGAATGTGGGTTTATGAAGGACATTAACAACAAATTGGGAAGGATTTCGAGACATAAAAAAGTGATTGACTGTGGTTTGCAATGAAGACCCCCCCAGTGAGAGCAGAAGAGATAATTAGGATAGGAAGGCTGAGGCAAGAGTGTATCAAGTCCCCAAATAGGGGAGCCAGAGGCTTAAGTTGAAGTCTGAGCAGGGGAATGGTAGAGATTAGACAGTGTATTCAGGAATTACTGGGGAAGCTGCTGACCATTTCCACACAAGTACCACCACTGACTCTTAATACACCCACTCTAATAGTGGGGTCTGGTGTCTTACTCTTAGGCTGTATCAGATACTCCTCAAAAGAAGGTGCAGTGGTGTGCCAGCACATTATCATGACTGGCAACAGAATCTGACCCTGGCATTGCTAGGATGACTCGACCAGGTTGTAGATAAAATGCATAACTTGGTGTCTTGTCGAATCCTGGAGATCCACTCTGGCTTTATTGAATACAATCCTAAAGTATGTCAGGAAAAGAAATCTCATGATATAAGAGTTATACATTAATCATTCAAAAATAATGCAGTAAAAAAGGGAAAATGTTTTTTCGTTTTTAAAAAGAAATCACCAACAGAAGACAAAAAATATAGTAATTGGATTTTCTTGCTGGTTGAACGAATTTATTGGAAAATTTCTGTATGCTCAGTTGTTTAGTTAATTGCTTATCTTTTTCTTTATAGTACTAGGAATACTTTTAGGATTCCTAGAGTAATGATTACCATTATTGTTTTATTTTCTAAATTGACTCTGTACTCTGATATCATCTATTGTCTTTATCTGTGTTGTGGGAAAGCATTCAGAAATCTTTTCATCACCCAGAGGAGGTTGTGTCCCTGTCCTTCACCCCTGGAACATAGTGCCTCCTAGGGATTTGCTTGGTCATAATGTCTCCAGGCCCAGATGCGTCCCTCAGAGATCAGGCCCAGGAGGACACCTTGAACCTTAGCACTGAGACACATTTGCCAAGGCCCTTGGAAGTGATTTTATCCGCATCTGAAGAGTCAGAATCTAATTCTATCTGATCACAAAAGGTCAAGTCTAAAACTTACAACAAAGCTGCTTAGCCAAACCAAGAGATTCCTGGATAAGCTGCCAAAGGACTTCAGAAGGTTAGAATCTGAGATTTTCATTAAGCATAGATGTTTTAAGTGCATCCTTTTGCTTTTCTCTGAGGGAGAAAAATATTTAGGATTATTGAGGAAGAGTTTCTGTTAACTGCAGACATGTTTAAAACACTCGCATGGGAGTAGGATTTTCTCCCGAGTTCCGGAGCCCCCAGACCCAGTCCTAGCCCAGGTCCGGTGAGTGTG
>NW_004524793.1:3239691-3247201 GCF_000260255.1 Octodon degus
TAGGCCTTGACAATGTGTATCCAACTCTATCTGTTGAGTGAATGCTTCTGAGTAACACTTATTTATAGTCCTCATTCTAGATCCTGCAATCTAGACTTTCTTCTTCCAAAGAAAATTACTTTCAATGGTGAAAAAGATCCTTCTGTTCTTCTAGGTTCTTTTTTCTTAAGATTAGGCTTATCTTTGTCTTCTTGAACTCTCCTTTGAAGCTAATCCCCAAGACAATCCCTGGGCACAGAGAAATAGTGTCTGTGAAGAAGGAAAAACTTGAAAAAACACTTGAATACTTAATTCATCATTATATAAGGAAAGAAGTTTTCTATGTTTTATAAATGAAGAAATCAAATCTCCAGGTGGTTAAAAAGTTTATCCAAGATAAAACAGCTTGTTGATGACATTCAACATTCAGCAAATCAGTGTGCTGCCTTGGAGAAATGTATGCATTAAGAAAAAGGACAGAAAGAGAACAGGAGTATGTTAATTGACAAGACAAACACTACTGTCAACATCTCAGCTGTGTTGTGCATGCCTGTGGCTGCAAGGAGACTCAGAGCAAAGGCCCTGCTTCAAGGAGCTCAAAATCATGAAACAATATATAAATAAAATAGCAGAACTAAGAAAAATGTGCATGAAGTGATAGAAACCACTAGGTACAAGATAGAAGGTGAAATTTAAACTGAGCCCTGATGGATGAGTGAGTTTTCCAAGAAAGTTTAACCTTTGCCTAAGATATTTACTGAGGCAGGAAAATTTTATTTGGGAAGGAGTTAATTCCAAAGTATTGACCTTCTAGTACCTTTGGAAACCCGGAAGAATGAGCTCAGAGGCAACTGCACCATATACAAAGGAAAGTGAAAATACATGCAAATTTGTGAGATATATATCCATAGAAAGTAGAGCCAAAGGAAAACTTTAGCACTCTTCTAGCAAGTTGGAAAATGCTCGTGATTAATTTTCTTTTAATACTGATCCATAACTTTTGTTTTCTGAACCATGGTGCAACTATCAATTTGCATTGATAGTGATGAAATGGGAAAAAGGAAGTGGAAATATATCCTCCAAAGAGGTGAATTTCAACATTGTAAGAATAAAGTAATTTAACATCAAGTCTTTTATATTTCACTTATATATACAATATAATCAATAAATAATAGATTATTAGTATAAAAAGAATATCTACCCTATTTCACCAGCACAGGAAAGACATGATTGAACAGTAGCCTTAGCTTAGAAACTCTTTCAAGAGTTTATATGTAAGATGACCTTCAGATAAATATGGAAATGGCTTCCTGACACTTGATAACTACTTTGGAATTCTTTTCATCCCAGCAAAGATGGGTCTGGGCCAATCAGAATTGCTCTGTAGTGAGAGTCATTGCTTACAATAAACAGGCTGCGTGCCTATCAGACAGTTTTTCTTTTGTTTCGTTTTCATCAGGAATTGAACTCTGGACCTTGCACTTGCAGGCAGGCACTTATGCCCTGAGCTATCTCTCTGGCCCTATTAGGCAGTTCTTGCCATGATCCCTTCAACTTTGTGTTCACTGAGCCCACCTCCTCCATCCTCCCTCCAACACCAACACACCTCCTCTCTTGGTGTCTCATAAAACCTGGATCTTGTCATCCAGCTTCCAGATACACATAAGCATAATACACTGAAACAAATTAATCTGCGCATAGCAGCAGCTCAACTATTTTTTTCTTAGTAAACGCATCCTCAAACAGCAAGTACATGATAAAATGGAGCCAGAAATACCTAGCAACACAGTCTGCCTACAAGCTTAGGATATGTATCTGTAGGTCTCCAGAAGGTGTGGGCCAAAGGGGCTGGGAGGAAACAGACTTCTGTAGGTATTGTTCACTCCTTCATTTCACACATCGCTTGAAAGATTCAATTTTGAATAATGGCCTGGATGATCAGCTCAGTTTCTCCTAACCTCTCATACTACACTCAAACTTACTGAACAAAATGATCTCTCTGTGTCCTGAGGCTTCTATTTTGAGTTTTCTCTTGGCACTCATGTTAGCATGCATTTAAAACTGGGATAATTTTTTTTTTGAGCTTGAATAAGATGAAGAATAATTTTCTGTTACTCACGACTGAGAGGAAGAAAAAATGTTTCAGAGAAAGTAAGGAAACTGTTTCGTGATTATAAGAATAACTTTTAGATAGCAATGATGGAAAATTTAATTTTAGCAGTATTAATGTCTAGAACAAAATACTAAAACATTGCTTTCATACTTTGGGGTAACTTGCTAATCACACCTAATGGCTATGATTGTTATGTGTTTTGATTTCTTCTAAAAACTCTTGCCTATTTGTCTGCATCACTTTTTAAATGTATCTGTAGCGCACTGCACAGTGATGTTATTTCTTAGCTCATCCCTTAGTCACAGACAAAATCCAGGGCAAAGTTCTTCGTAAGTTCGCTCTACTAATGACCACAGCACATTGAATTTATCCACAAAAGTTGCTATGATTTCCCTTTGGCTATCTTGTTTTTCACACTGTTGCCAAGAAAATTAAGTTCTCTATTAAAAAGATAGTTTTAAAATAAAAAAAATAAAGACTTCACACTAAACATTCAAGGATATTATTCTCCTGGACTTTCTGTCGAGGAGACTTTTACTCCTGCAGAGATACTACTCCTTAATGCTAGGGTTTAAGACTGGGGCAGTTCTTCTCTTTTGTAATTAAGACTCCACTGGAAATTTTGAGCCAACTCCTGTGAGACTGTGGAACACTCCTTTTCAGAGTTAATTGTGAAATCAAGGCCATATAATAACAATTTTAAAAGGTAACACATAGTTTGCCAGTTAATCAAAGAATTCCTTTTCCTCTTTCTTCCCAACTTTTTGCACCAGTGAATACAGGCAAAAATCACTGGCCCTTCAACCTCCAGTCTCAGAACTTGCCTTGCTTTTTCCTTCCTTTCAAACTATTTTTAGTTCTCTCTTCTCTGTGTATCCTACTGTCCCACTCTGGCCATTAATTCACTGTCAAGCCCTCTCTACAGCTTAGTCTGCCTCTCAGAAAGTTCTAAGATCATTTCAGAAAATATTAATCTTAAAAATATTGCTTCTATATTTTGGTAGAATGGATTTTTTGAAACAAAATATTATTCTGAATATTATTCAGAAGCCTTACAGAAACAGTTCAGTGAAAAATGATGAAGTAAATACAATGTGGCAAACAAAAAGAGGAAAATCACTGTATTGTGCGTGTTTTCTTTCTTTCTTTTTTTTTTTTTTTTTTTTGTATTTTTAGGTAAAGTCTACAGCGTGTTCAGGGTCTCACTACTAGATCAGACTCATAGTGATCTGCCTGTTTACAGCCTTCCAAGTGCCGGGATTACAGGCGCTTTGCACCACCACACCCAGTCTCAATTGCCATCTCAGTGTGCCCCAGGGGTGGGACTGGCATGGCAGGCCCAGGCATCAAACCCCTGTGCCCTGCACCTGCTTGCAGGCGCTTTAATCAGTTGAGCTATTTGACCAGCCCTGTGTTTGTTTTCATTGGAAGCAAATATAAAGTTTTAATTTGAAAACTTTTACTCCTACAGAGGTTCTACTCCTTAAAGCTAGGGTGAAAGACTGGGGCAGTTCTTCTCTTTTGTAATTAAGACTTCACTGGAAATTTTGAGCCAACTCCTATGAGACTGTGGAACTAACCTTTTCAGAGTTAATTATGAAATCAAGACCATATAATAATAATTTAAAAAGTTACCACACAGTTTGCCAGTTAATCAAGAAATTCCTTTTCCTCTTTCTTCCCAACTTTTTTGTACCTGTGAATACAGGTGAAAATCACTGGCCCTTCAACCTCCAGTCCCAGAACTTGCCTTGCTTTTTCCTTCCTTTCAAACCATGTTTAGTTCTCTCTTCTCTGGTGACCTACTCTCCCACTCTGGCCGTTAATTCACTGTCAAGCTCTCGGCTGGGAAAAGTTATGAGAATCTATCTCTTTAATTTTATAACTTTCTACATTAAAGTAATAATTTAACTATTATTACTTAAAGCCATATACATCATCTTCTTTCTGAAATGTTTGCCCTCCTGACTGTCGTAGTCCTGGAAAGACACAAACACTTCTTACAGCCACTCAGGCTTTCAACCCAGCTACTCTTTGATCACTCTTTTGCTCTATGTCCCATGAGACACCAGCCCTTCTGGATTTATCCCTCATAATCTAACAATATATGTTTTTGAGTGATTGATCTTATAATAAGTACATATGTATCAGTTAAACACAATGCAGATGGTATCTCTAATATAGAGATGATAGAATTCCTTATACAGCATGTACATATATTGTGCCTGCCCCTTATCTGTGTCAAGCTTCATATTGTGCTCTACTTGAATCCTCAGATGATCTCCCATGTCCTCACTCTCCCATTTCCATGATGCCCACTTAAAGCAAACCACATTGCTTCCTACTTGACTGACAAGATTGAAGCTTTCTACTGTGGAATCTCTTCACTTCCGTTATTTAATAATGCTTTAAAACTTCACAGATTCCTCAGACATTCTCCCTTCATGCATGTTTTCCACATGACCCTATCTTTCTGTCTGTTCTTGTCTTTGACAATTAATCAATTATCCTCTCTGCTCTGTGGAAATGTCTGCCTTTCTGGAAAAACACACAACAACAGCAACAACAACAATAAAACCCTGTTCCTTTCCATTTACCTACAACATTTTCAAGAACTTTATAGGAACAAAAGCCTTCCTGTAGCCTTACTGATCTTCCCAGCAATTCCATGCACATTTCTCTATCCCTCATGAACAGGTTCTGTCTGCCTCCCCTTCCTGAGCTGCTACTGACTTCTCAACCCACTGTGGTTTTTTCACACTCCTGAAATAGCACTCTTAAAGATCTTCATTTAATTCCTAAAACAAATGTAATAGCTTAATCTTGAAATTCTCAGTTTTCTTAGCATCTTGGATACATTTTCACCTGCCAACATTCCCCTGATTCTTTAAATTCTGTACTCCCTTGGCACTTGAAACTCTCTGATTCTCTGAGTCCTGTCCTATTTTCTGGACAACTATCAGACTTCTTATTTTGGCATACTTTCTTTCTGTCTCCTAAATACAGAAACCCGCTGCCCCATCCAAAGTCCAGTTTTTAAGTCCTCCCTTCTCTACCCATTCCCTTCCAGGTCAATTTCATTGGCCACATGCAGCTGAGTAGTGTGTCTGTGCCCCTTTTTTCTCTCTTAAATTTAGATCAAATTGACCACATTCCAAACTGTATTTGGTGTTTTGCAAGAACCTCAAACTCAACATGCATGAAGCATAGCTTATTACTATGTCCATGAACTTCCTCTGTTTGTTTGAATTTTCAGTTTTCTCATTTTTTTTCTATATTAAAAATATGATCTAGTAAGAGTATTCCATTAATAACCCCAAGCGGTTAAATCATTACTTCCTATATATTTTATATTTTCTTATGAATGGAATATCTTTTTCCAGTCATGTGAATACTATAAAACTTTTTGATAATTTCAATATCCAGTATCAGCTATGATCCATTCCTGTTTGTTTTTCAGTTCTGGGGACCAAGCCCAGCACTTTATAGGCATTTGGTCTGTGACTGAGCTATATACCCCATCCCAAGCCATTCTTTTAAACAACATTTAACACATGTTTAGTTGTGAATCTTTTTTGCATCATATTTTAGTTTAAACTTTTACTTGTCTATGTTTTATTTACTCAGTTAAATTATAAGGCTTTTCAAAAGAAATGTTCACTGATTTCAACTTCTCCATCTATCTTCCTTATTCATGTATTCAAACCATGTTTGTGAGATATCTATAACTTGTCTTGATCCGTTAAGGTTGTTAAGACAAAATGCCATGCACTGGGTAGCTTATAAGTAGCAAAACATTATTGCTCATAATTCTTAACTCAAGGAAGTCCAAGATCAGAGCGCTGGTAATTTTGGTGTCTGGTGAAGTCCAGCTGCCTTACTCATAGATGGTTGTCTTTCTGCTATACCCTCACATGACAAAAACAGTAAGAGAGCTACCTGGGGTCCCTTTTCAAAGAGTACTAATCTCACTCATTAAGGTTTCTCTTCTCACCTAGCTGCTTCTCAAAAGCTACCCCTCTTAATACTATCACTTAGGGGTTAGGATTTTGACTTAATTTTAGGGGACACAGGCACTCAGTCTACATCAATATAGTCATGCAATTTTTATAATCAGAATTCATGATAAACAATGGATTTTTGGTCTATTTTGTTATTGTGCACACACAATACAGTGCACTTAACACAAAGGAAAATGGCTTTCATGTCACTAGACCACATAATCTTATAAGACTAGTATTCTATATGAGTCCATCAATGACTAAAATGTGGCTGTAAATCAAATGACTCTACTACTATTTCAATACAATCTTAGACAATACTGAAAGATAATATGGCATAATGCCAGCTATTCAGGAGGTGGAGCTAGGCGGATTGAAAGTTCAAGTCCAGCCTGGGCAACTTAGCAAGACTCTCAAAATTAATAAAATAAAAATAAAGACTGGGGTTGTATTATATTGTACATTGTATTGTATTGAACAACTCTAGGTTCAATCTCTATTGTGTCTCTTTTATAAAAATGAACATGACACATTGCTGGCTATGGTGGAATTTACCATCTTATGGAAGAGTCAGAAATAAAAGCAAATAGGCACATCAATGTAAAGTGTTGTTTTAGAGACACATGACAGGGACACAAAAGACAAAATCTCTTAAGAGGATTAGACTTTGTCCATGTTATGTCTAAGGCATTTGATATTCAGACAGATACTGATGTTAAGCTCAATAACGTTTGTTTTAGGGTAATAATATCACTAAGTTTCCTTCTGGATGTTTAACAACTTAAGTTTGCACACCAAAGAATTAGAGAAAAGGAAGGGCTACAAGGATAGCCAACATTTTGGCCCTAGACTTCAAGATCAGTTAGGACTCAGGACATAAGAGAACCTGTACTGTAATGTCCCAGAACTCAGTGGTGTCCCAAATTTTATGATCAGGAGATTATGGGGCCTCAGAGGAAAGTGATTGATGATGTAGAGTGTGCCTAAGCAGAGTCACATGGAGAGAAAACATTCTCTCAGGCTTTCACAGAGAGCAAATCGGTCAAGCAATGGCCATGGCTCATCCACATGGTTGACACTGACAAAAGATCTACAAACTGCTATACAGGGTTTCAGGGAAAATCCTGAGAGGATTTGACTGAACTTCTCAGATACAAAAGTTACATTTCTTGTTATATAGGTCTTGCTCTTTGTCTTGGTCTTAACCATCCAGAAGAAAAGAATAAAAACAAGGTATAAAAAGTAAAGCCATATAAATATGCTGAGCTGTAAAAGGCTCAAGTCAACAACTTCTGACATTGCCAGTCACAAGGATAACCCACTACTATTATAGACTACTAGACTATATTGGATTACTTTGCTGAATTCATGCACCTACAATATATGATTGGCAATGGAATACCCATCTCTGACAAAA
>NW_004524793.1:3247322-3256268 GCF_000260255.1 Octodon degus
AGATATACAGCTACTTTCTCTTAATCCAATGAGAAGAAAGATTTGTACTACTAGTGTTTGGACAGGATATCATGTCTGCATCTTGTACTATGAGTAACCACTACAAAGACAACAATATGCAATGTATTTATTATTGTAACTGTCCTACTAACTTGTTTTGAAACTCTCTCATTGCTACTTCTTTCTCAGTAAAATTAATATATTTTAAAAAAAGAATTAGATGCTGTACCAAAAGATGTCACTTGGCTTTATTTTCTTTTTTTGTTGTTTTCTTTCTTCAATAACCACAGATTGTACTCAGGCCCTTGCACATTTCAGGGAAGTGCTTATTCTCCTGAGCCATTCTTTTGGCTTTATTTTCAAAGGAGAGGGGGCCTGCCCCTTAGCTCAGTTCTTTAAGTGGCTGTTTGAACAAAGCAGTCAGGCTCAGGTTGCTGTGGTTCGATCCCCACAACTCAAGCCAGGTATGCATGCCCTGAAGGCATTCGGAGAAAAAAAAAAAAAAAACCCTATTTTCAAAGGAGTGATTACAGCTAAAACAATAAGCAATGGTGAAAGGGCATTCCAAGTAGAGAAAGGTGCATAGCATCAAATAAATAGTTTATTTGCAGAAGACAAGCAATTGGCACTGGGTAGATTGGAGCAATGTCAGGAACTTGAAGAGAAAAGGATCACAGAAGTCTTTAAAGAGCAAGATAAGAGCTTTGAGTCTATCGTGGTAGCAATAAGAAGCCATTGGGAAAGCTTTAAGCACAGCAGTACTAAGGGCCAGCCAGATAACTCAGGGAATTAAAGCTCCTGCTTAGGCAGACTCAGGGACCTGAGGTTTGATCCCCAGTGTGCCCTGCTGGCCCTACCCCCAGTGCATGCTGAGACAGCCACTGATACTGGGCATGGTGGTACATGCCTGTCATCCCAGGGTTTGTGAGGCTGAAAACAGGAGGATCACTATGAGTCAGATTTCTGTAGTGAGACACTGTAGACAATGTACTAAGTACATAAAAAAATAAAAATAAAATAAACATGGCAGTACTACAAATACAGGTACTACTAACACAGTCATAGTACTAATTCTGGTACTATTAATATTGGCACTATCAATATTGTAGTGCCTCATCATTTATTGGCATTTGGCATCATGATAAATAACAAGAACGAAGAGTACCACATTGTCAACTGACACCAATAAATTCTAGCTTGCAGGTCACAGGTCTAGTACCAAACAAAATTCACACATCAGAATGTACAATTACCAAATTGGAAAAGTTTCAAAGAACTTGAGTGCCAACATATGACTGGATGACCATGTCGTTTAAGTCCTACATAGGAAAAGTCACGTAACTCATGATCCAACAGCTCAATGGATCATTACAAAGTAAATGTACTTGTATAACCAGCAACTTAAGAAAAGGAATACTACCTTAAATCAATGGAAGGCTATTAAGAAGTGGGAAATATATTGTCAGACGTGGGTATTGAAATGCTTTCTGGTTCACTGAAGGGAGAATTGTTGGTGGAAAGGTCGTTTCCATTGTAAAGGCAAGAGATGATAAAGGCCTTGAAGTGGTGGCACTGTGAACAGATTGAAATGGATGTTAAAGGAATATTTAAGAGACAGAATTCATTTTTAAATAGACCCTTGCAAAGAATGATGGAAAGCAATGGATTAAAGAGCCATCCAGCAATCAGAAAATTCTCTAATCAAAGAGTCATTTTATCGTGAATCAGGGGAAACCGATGACACATGTCTGGCCGAGCTTCAGAATTGCAACAGCATGGTTGCTACGCTGTGTTTTCCAACCCTCCCCCTTTTGAATGGTAGTATCTGTTGCAGTAATGCGATTAAGTTAAGTGCAGACACTGTGGTCTTTTTATTTGAGCAGGACTCACACCCAAAAATTTAGACCCAGGAACCTCATCTGCATGTGAGTTGCATTCAATGCCTTTCATTTCTAGCCTGAGCCAGAATGAAATGACACTCTTTAGGGAACAATGACCATACTATGTAAATCCCTGTGGTCTTAAAACGGGCTCTGGTAGCTAGAAAGTTTTGCGATGTGGTTTTCCAATTTCTCTAATCAGGTGCTCTAGTCTGTTTCTCCCTTTATGGAAGCAGGGCTGACCATACAACTTACTTTGCCCAATAGGTGAGGTATAAGTTTTGCAGACAGGCATAAGAAGCTTAGCAATATTGATTCTTGCTTTCTCATAAGGCTGCCATGTGAAATTGCTACTACAATCTCCAACAGGGTAAAAGAACATCCTGAGGAAGACAGCCCTTGGTGAATTCTATCACTTGGATAAAGACATGGCCCCAGGTTCTTGGCTCTATGGGGAGCTGGTGGAAACTTTAAGAGAAGGAACCCAGTGAACGGTAGTTAGGCCCCTGGGGGAGTACCCTAAAGGGTACAGTGTGACCCCACCCATTTTCCCCTCTTTGTATCTTGGCTAGGAGGTGAGAAGTTCCCCTGTACCATGTTTCCTTGCCATGATGAGTTGCCTTACCACAGGCCCAAAGCCACAGGACCAATTAACATGGACTGAGACCTCCAACTCTGAAATAAAATAAAGCTCTTCTGATAAAACCACTTCAATGATGAGAAATACAGAAAATAATATAAATCAGACCCTGAAATTTGAACTTGTATTTGCTAATTATTAGCTAAATAGTAGCTAATTGTGAGATGTTGCTGTCTAAAACCAGAATGCCAACATAGCAATTTGCTTTGTGAAACATACAGATCACAAGGACCAATTTTATTAAGTTGGAATAAATAGTACATCCCCTCTTCATAGCCAGATCCAATTAGAGTGTCAGTTGTAATCAGATAACTTCCAGAAGAGAGAATTAGAACAATGGGTGATGTTCACAACATTGGCACTGCTATTCATGTTAGTGGCATTTAGCATAGCTCGAAGCTCCCACCCTCACAAGTTATGATCTGGACTTATTGCATGCAAGGTCATGGGCCTACCAAATGGCTCCCATGTGGCAAGCCTATTAAAAGAGTAAACACAAAGCTCTGTACACATGGAGCTCATCTGGGTCTTGGCAAAGCCCCCTTTCTGTTCTGTGCTGGTTGTTTATTGAGTGCTTTGTGCTGATCTTTGTCCGTCACTGCTAATTTCTTGTAGCGTGACATCTTTTTTAATGAAGTTTGTTAGTACAGTTTATGGGACATAATATGACATTCATCATAGGAAATTAATTATGATGAATGTGATAATTTCTTCCTACTTCCCTCCTCTCTCTTCATACCCTTTTTCCCTCCTTATTTACAAAGCTTTGTTGCCATTTTATCCTTATTTTTTCATTTTTTCTTTTCCCTTTCTGCCCTCCTTCCAGTTTTCCTTTCCTTTCAAACTTTTTTTTCTTATTTCACAGTATCAGTTATACCTTTTGATTCTTATTTACACGTTCAGTTTCTCACACCACAGAAACAATGTGAAACTTGCATAAGTGTGTTCTATTTATTTCACTTAAGACCTGGCCTTGAGGTATACCCATTTACCTATAAATGTCTCAAGTTTATCCTTCTTTAAAGCAGAGCAGTACTCCACTGTATATAAAACACTACATCTTTTTTATCCATTCATCTGTTGTTGGGCATTCTGGTTGTTTACAAGATTTAACTATTATAAACTGTGCTCCTATAAACATGGGTGTGCATATATAGCTGTGGTATGCTTTTGCTTCTTTTGGGAAGATACCAACTAGGGGAATAGCTGAATCAAATGGGACCTGTCATCTTAGGCTTTGAGGAATCTTCACCGTTATTTCCATAGTGTTTGCGCCAATCTACATGCCCAACAACAATGGAGAAGGGTTCCTTTTTCCCTTACACCCATGCCAGCATTAGTTATGTATTTCCTTTTTCCCTTACACCCATGCCAGCATTAGTTATGTATTTCTTGATAATAACCATTGTTTCCTCAGTAAGATAGAATTTCAGCATTCTTTAAATTAGCATCTCTTGAATGATCAGTGATGTTGAACATTTTTTCACATATCTATTGGTCATTTGTAATTCTTCCTCTGAGAAATGTGTATTCATCTCAGATGCACATTTGTGGAGAAGGTCTTAAAGTTGGGGTGATCTGGCTTTTTCTGGATATTCGTCCTTTGTCTAAGTAACAATTAAATAAAATCTTATTTTTTTCATTCTGTGAGTTGTCTTTTCTCTTGTTGCTGATTTCTTCCTTTTTAAAATAATTTTATTGAGAAACAAATAGCGATGAGACAGTTTCAAATCTGATTAGTAGGACAGTTTTAATAATTAATATATTGCATATTGTTGTCTTCCTAGTGGTTACTCATAGTACCACATGCAGACATGATATCCTGTCCAAACAGTATTAGTACAAATCTTTCTTCTCATTGAATTAAGAGAAAGTAGCTGTATATCTATCCTAACTATTTTGTATATACAAATACAAAATGGTCCTTCATTTATATCCCCTTTTTTTGTTTAGTTTTGCCAGAGATGGGTATTCCATTGCCATTTAAATTTTGTAGGTGCATGATTTCTTTTGATATGCAAATGCTTCTTAATAAGAAGCAATCCCTGTTGTTGAGTTTTTTAATATTTCCCATGCAGTCAGGGTTTTGTTCATGAAGTCTTTGCCTATACCTGTGTCTTCAAAAGTTCTACCTATTTTCTCTTTCAGTACCATTAGTATTTCTGTATTCACATTGAGATCTTTGATCCATATTGACTTTAGCTTAATGCGTGGTAATAGATATGCATCTAGTTTTAGTCTTTGGTGTGTAGAGAGAAAGTTTTACCAGCACCACTAATTAAAGAGGCTCTCTTTCTTCCAGTGGACATGGTTGGCTCCTTTGTCAAAGATTAGGTAGCTGAGTGTGTTTGCAGTTGTTTCTGCATCTTCTCATCTGTTCCATTGATTCTCTGTTCTACATTTTTACGAGTACCATGCTATTTTTTTCAATGGCCTAGCAGTCTTTTCCTTTCCTAAACTGACTTGAACTCTACTCTTATCCATGCTGCATGGTTTTTCTCCAATTTGACTATTTCTATGTCAATTCTTATATTTATTTATTTTTTTTTCCTGAGGAACCAGGGATTGAACTCAGGCCCTTGCACTTGCCAGGGAAGCGCTTATTCCACTGAGCCATCTCCCCGGCCCAGTTCTTATATTTAGAGGAAGCATATTATTCATCCACCCATAATTCCACACTGCTTCTATCTAGTATATTTTCCAACTAAATGATGTCACATAGGTAGTAAGAGAAATAGCATACAAAGAAAGAGGTAGTAAACATATGAAAACAGAATGTCTCTTCCCTAGATACATTTTGGTTCTGTAAATTGTTGGTTTCTATGAATCTAAAGAAGTAAATACACTTTTCTTATGGCTTCTATTCTGTTCATCTTGTCTTGAAGTAAGAAATTTTTTAAAAGACAAATCTTGTCCTGAGTTACTGTCTTTATTGCTGTTATATTAGAAGCCATATTTTTGCTTAGTAAATTTTAACACTTTTATTTACTTAGGAAAAGGTTTAGAATGAAGTATGCAGTGATGGCTTGCTCTGCAATACCATTCTTCCTTGTTGGTAATCTTCTTAACTGACCATCCCTTGTACATTTTATCTACAAGGTACTCTCTTCCTTATCCCATAAATATTAATGGCCTGCAATCTTCTCTGTCTGGTTCTTACCTCCTCTCATTACATAGTTCTACTCATACAATTAATACATCTTCATGTCTTCAAGTGTTAGCCAGGGTTCTCTGAGAAGTAGATGTCAAGGCAGGGTTAAATGTTCAAAAGTTTATTTAGGCAAATTCCTGTGAGAGAAAGTGGAAAGGAAGTCCTTTTGAGAAGGTTACCAGAGAACGCAGATCAAAGTTTTTATCATAGGAGTTTTCTATCTGCATGAAATGGCCCCTTCATAGTGTCCCTTCTACACTGAGACATTCTCTGGGAATGACCTTTAGTGCAAGTAAAGGAAAGGCTGCAAAGTAGAGCAGGGGAGGCACAGGGTCACATTCACATGCTCCCTGCAGCCAGTAATCTGAAAGAAGCCTTCACATGGCTGCCATCCAATTGCTGTCTGATAATTTCACAGCCCTGGCTAACATCCCTAGCTTCTGTTCTGAGAATTAGAATCATAATTTTGATTGCAATTGTCACCAATTATCTTGAACAAATAACTATACATGCACCCCATTAATGTGTACAGTAAATCATTATTTAGTCCTATTAAAAGCCAAACATACTAATCTGAGGAAGCCCACACACTGTTCGAGGAAATAAATATATAACAACTAATTATAAGTTATTTGTTCTTTCAACAAGTATTTGTTGTATATGTATTATATCCCAGGCACTGGCACAGTGCTAGAGATATAACAATAAATAAAATATGATAATGTGCTCTAGATGGATAACTATTTCCAGGTGTTTAAGATAAATAATAATCATAAAAATGTAATACAGTGTAATAGGTAAGATAGAAGAGACATAATCCATTCTTTAATGTACAAATAGGAGGCATCCAAGTGAATATGGAGCAGGGTAAAGTTCCCTGGGTTTTCAGAATAGCATAGTCACCAGCAGCAGGCAATAGCACAATGGAAAAGGCAACACAAAGTTTGGGTTGTAGCAGTTGGTTATTTCAGAAATTTAATGAGAAATCATAAGTGCTGGAGTTGAATGTTTACCAGATCAGTGAAAGTCTAAAAAACATAAGGAGGCATGAGAAATATAATAAGAGATCATAAGGATTTAGGGACAGATTTGATTTGGGGTGTCAGAAGAGAAGCTTCTCAATCTCAACATGTCATGTGCTTGTCTCACTTCCTATAGTTTATTTCTTCATGATGTCACCATTTTTAAGGTGTTATAACTGCAAACCTAAGTGAGACCTTAACACACATCTTGGAATGAATATTACAATTTCATATCAAGTCAATTAATAACTGTGAGTCAAAAGCAATAATTGACACAATCGCCTGCACTCCCATGGTTCTCAGCTGCAATCACAAAACCTATTCTGCCTGAACAGTAGAAATGTATCATTAAGGGTATTGGCCAGCTTGCATAGAAATGGGAGAACTGGAGAAACAGACTGGAGGTGAGGGTTTCAAAAGCAGTGTTGAAAACCAAACCACAAAACTAATGAGGAAACAGCTGCCACCAGCAGTATTGCCAAGAACTAAGCACTGGGAACTCGACTGATTTGAATTTACAGGACTGGCACCAGCACTTGGGCATGGGCCTTAGGCCTTGGCAGCACAACATGACACCCACTGTTAAACCTGGAGCCTGTTACTGCCACCCACAATTGGACCACCACCAACCCACGAGGAGCCCATTTCCCGACGGTGCTCACTTCTGCCACCAAGTGTTATGTGGGACCATCTAATTTGGGGGGGACTGGGCCACTTCCCCAAGTCTCAGCAGCAAAGGAGCCTGACAACTTTGAATTTTATCTTCAAAATCAATCTTCTATGCCAGGATGATAGGTAGGTCTGTCAATGGGGGATATTCCCCAAGTATGGGAAGAATTTAAGTGGTGATGGTCAGCTATGAAGATAATGCCCATAAATTTACCTGTCTTGCCAACCAATTAAATGTCTATTTAAAAATATATACTGAGGCAATGGTCCAAAATTATAAAGAGATACTCTTGTCTTAAAGCACACATTGCAGAAGCTAAGACACCTTTTAAAAAGCATGAGATTAGGCATTGCTGCCAACACAACCATTCTCACAAAATTTTTAGTTCAACTGATACATGATATTGTTTTAAATGAATAGTTACGATTCTATTCCACCAAACACCTTTTCTCTTTTCCAAGCATATTAAGTTGGCTGAAAATGTCTTGCATTTAGTGGGTCCCATTATTTATCTTGGATTGAATAATAATGCGTTTTCTTCTTGCTTTTTCAACTTGAACAGTTTGGTAGTGTTGTGTATCTTTGTCAGCTACCAATGTTAGTTCTTGAATGAAATTTACTCAAAAGCTTTATAGTTTAATGCAGTGTTCTCAGAAGCACTTTCTGTGTGATAAAAATTAAAAAAAAAAATTTAAAACACAATAAAGGCTAGCCAAATAGCTCAGAAGATTAAAGTGCCTGCAAGCAGGCACAGGGGCTGGGGGTTCAATCCCCGGGCCTGCTATGCTGGCCCCATCCCCAGGGAGTGCTGAGACAGCAATTGAGACTGGGCATGGTGGTGCATGACTTTAATCCTAGCTCTTGGGAGGCTGTAAACACGCGGATCACAAGTCCAGTCTAGTAGTGAGTCCCTGACCACCCTGTAGACCCTTCCCTAAAAAATTAGAAAAAAAATATAAATAAATAAATAAATAAATAAATAAATTTAAGTAAGCATTAGAAATGTCCACAAGACAGCTACAATTTTTTTTTACACTTACAGAGTTATTCAGTGAACAAAACAGTTCTTTCATATAAAGTATACCAGAGACAACTAACAATGAAAAATTACTGCCCCATAGATAACTAATTTATACTGTGCACCAGCAAGAACCTGCTCTAAATTTCCATACCAATTTACAACCCCACATTGTACCAAGCTAGGCTAGCAGTTACTGAAAGTATCACCAGGACTGGCTATCTATTGAGTAAAAAAGCATGTTAACTATATAAATAAAAAAGACATTTAGAAACAAATATTACACAGGCTTACATTTCAGTTCTTTTTCTTTAAAAGGAATGAGTTGTGAACAGGAAAATTAAATACCTTATAAACAAGAAGAAAACTGCACTGGAATCAATTTATTTATCATTTTCTTTATCTTCATCCTCTTCAACTTTATTATTTTGCTTTTCTCAACCTTGACAACTCCCTCTTTTTGCTGCATCAGGTTTACCTTTAGCTCACTAGGCAGCTATGTGCTTTCCCTACTTTTCCTTCAGCACAGCAGCCTTCTTCTCCTGCATTGTTACTCCATGTCTCT
>NW_004524793.1:3282534-3294850 GCF_000260255.1 Octodon degus
TGAATTTCCCTCTGAGAACTGCTTTCATCGTATCCTATAAATTCCAATAAGTTGTGGTTGAATTTTCATTGAATTGTAGATATCGTTAAATTTCTTGTTTAATTTCATCTGTGACCCATAGATTTCTGAGTAGGGTTTTGTTTAATTTCCATGTATTCAAGGGATTTTTCTGGTTTCTTTTGTGGTTTATTTCCAGTTTCATTCCACTGTGGTCAGATAATACGCATGGGATAATTTCTCTTTTCTTGCATATATATATAGCATGACCTATGGACTAGTATGTAGTCTATTTTAGAAAATGACCCAAGTGCAGCTTAAAAAAATGTGTATTCAGCTGTCGTTGGGTGGAACTCTCTTAATATGTCCACCAAGTCCATTTGTTCCAAGCTCTGGCTCAGTTCTGCTACTTCTTTGCTAATTTTTTGTCTGGTAGAGCTATCTTTTTGGGATAAGGGGGTGTTAAGGTCTCCTGTTAAGAATGTGGTATTGTACATTAGATTTTTCATGTCCATTTAGATTTGTCTTATATTATTGTGTGCTCTCGTGTTGGGTGCATACATATTTACGAGTGTTACGTCTTCCTCTTTATTTTTTTTCCCCTAACCAGTATATAGTGGCCTTCTTTATTTCATTTGATCATTTTTGGTTTGAATTTGAGACTGTCTGAGAACAGTATTGCTACCTCTGATTTTTTCTGAGGTGCTGGGACATGAAGTATTGTTTTCCATCCTTTGACTTTAAACCTACGATTTTTTTCATGCTTAAAGTATCTTTCTTGTATACAACATATTGTTGGGTTATGTTTCCTAATCCACTGTGCGAGTCTATTTCTCTTAAGGTGTGGATTGAGTCCATTTACATTGATGGTTATTATTGAGATTTGTGGACTTATGATTGACATATTATTTACCTGCTCTTGTTTACTCCTTTTTGTCCTGTGTTTAGTTGTTTGGCCTAACTAGTGAGTTCCTTCTATTGTCGTTGGTGGATTCTGATCATTTTGGTCCCTCTCTAGAACATCTTTCTGTAGTTTGTGTAGGGTTGTCTTTGTCATCATGAAATTCTTTAGTTGTTCTTTGTCATGGAAGTATTTCACTTCTCCATCAAACTTGAAAGAGAGTTTTGCAGGGTATAGTAGTCTGGGCTGGAATTTGTTTACATAGAGAACTTGAAGTACTCTGCTCCATGCTCTTCTTGCCTTCATGGTTTGTGAAGAGAAGTCGACCGTAATTCTGATGGGTTTTCCTTTGAATGTCATCTGCTTCTTTTCTCTAGTGGCTTTCAGTATATTATTCTTGTGCTGCATTTCTGGGATCTTGACTATTATATGTCTCGGTGTGTTTTTAATTGGGTTGAAGTTATTTGGTGTTCTGTATGGTTCATTTACCTGAATGTCAGATTGCTTCCTCATATTTGGGAAGTTTTCTGCTATTACTTCTGCCCATATTCTTTTTATATCATTTATATTGACTCCATCTTTCACATTGATACCAATTAGTCTCACATTGTTCATCTTTGCATTGTCTTGCAGGTGATGAATTATTTTTTCCTGCATCCTAGCTATTTTTAAGAGTTCTTTTCTTGCATTTTCACTAGCTGCAGCAGTGTCTTCAAGATTGAAACTCTGTCTTCCCTTTCACTCAAATGGTTTTGCAAGCTTGTGATTGAGATTTTAAGTTCCTCTATACCTCTTTGACTCTGTTTCATGTGATTTTTTCTTTCCTTATTGCTCATTCAAGGAATCTGTCATTTTTCTAATCTCTATTTTTTTTTATGAATATCTTCTTTAGAAGCAGTTATTAATTCTTTTACTATAGAGTTTTTTTCCAGATTGGGTTTCCTCCATATGTTTCTTTATTTGATTCTTTACTTCAGATGCTATGAATTCAGGTATTTCTTTCTTTGTTCCAGAAATTAATCTGCTCTGAGTTCCTCTATATCTTTCTGCTGTTATTTCTTTACTTCCGATGCTATTAATTCATACATTTCAGCTGAGATAGTGTCCTTTGCAATTGTTCTGGGTGGGCTCGAGGCCTGAGATTAAATTTTGCTCCTTCTCTTTGTCATTTCGTATAGCACTGATCTCTGATTTTTGGTGTAGAGCTTTGTGCAGTTATAATCTTAGCACCTAATGAAATTCAGGTGCAGATCTATTAAGTTTGATTTTATCCAGTTATGCCTTGCTTGGGGTTAGCTGTTGTATTCAGCTCCTTCCTGCTGCATCCCTTGGAAGTGAGCCTGTTGTGACCCTCTGGTGTAACAGTGAACCTGTGTCATCCCTCTGTTGTGCCCTTGGCCCAGGAGACACAGGGGAGCACAGAAGCTCTCTCATACACTAGCTGGGCCTGGGCTTGGGCGAGATCTGGGCATCCCAAGAGTGTCACAGAAGTTCTCACTCTCTCTGTGGGCTTGGGGTCCGGGGCTCTGGAGGTCCTCATGTCCGGGGCTGGCCTAGGCTTGATCAAGGGAGATCCAATCAGAGGAGAGCGCAGGAGCTCACCCCCACACTCACTGGCCTTGAACTTGGGGTGGATGGGAGGGGTGGAGGTTTCCAGAGAGAGCAAGAACCTGGACAGAAAAACTTTTTTGTTTTTTTTACCAGGATTCACACCTAAGAGTTTCCTTTGAGTTCCAGGGGAGACTTTGTATTGGACTGTTCATAAAATGCTGGAACTGTTAAACTTTAGTGATCAATGCAGGATAGACTAGATGCATTTTGTGAAAAGAAACATGCATGAGTTGTTTGGGGGATAGCGGTGGAATGTTATGGTTTACATGTAATCACTTACTCTACCCAAAGTCTTTGACTTTTCAATGGTTTGTACTATAAGCTTGAAATCACTTGGTAGGAACTCGTTCATTTTCCTCTGGCACAGGACTAAACGCAGCAGCTGTGTTGCCAGATTATGTGGAATCCCATTTTGTCTAAGTCTAAGTAATTAGACATTAGCAATAAGAATATTTTATCATATTTTAGTTTTACTTTTTTAAAATTTTTTTGATGTATTTGGCACTGGGTCTCACTACATAGAGCTCAGAGTAGCATCGCTAGCCCTGGGATTATTGGTATGTGTCACCATGCCTGGACTCACTTTTTTATTTGAGTAAATGTTTGCTGTACATAATTATTATACTCATGCTAAAGAGCTGGCAAATGTACATCTGAATTCTTTTTAGTTCTTTTTTCTTTACTCCATCCACCTTCCCTCTATTTCTTAGCAGAAAACACATTATATTTTAAAAACTAAACTTCTAAAATATCAAATGACAGAATTGCTACATTTCTGCATAAGTAAAATACATGTTCTAAAGGACTGTAATATCATACAGGGTAACTTTATGTGTGCTTTAATGAAATAGCTTCTAATTTTCATTGATTTTTAGAAGTTAATGGTATTAGGCTCTCACAACACTTAATTTAACTTCAAAGTATATAAATTTAATTTTCTTGAAAGAAGTGTGTAATTAGTGTTCTCTTCCTCTTATCAGAATCAATTAAAGCTGGTTCTTAAGCAAATGGAAAACAGGAAGTGGGCAGAAAAAGTGAGGATGATTGAGAGTCCGATGTTAAATTTTCCTTATGTAATTAGGAAAAGTTAGAAGAAAAGTAGAGTAGAGATTAACAATATTGTGAAACAAACAGCATTTCTTACAGTAGTGGCCAAAACGGGATGTAGAAAAGATACAGGAGCGTGGCGCGTGCTTCTCCAAACACCGTCCTTCCTTGCGTTCCTGGGGTTCCATCGCTCTGCGCCAGCACCCTGTCTCCTGGGCTTGGATGACGCGGTGCTCCCGCACCTCAAGGACACCAAAAGCTCAGTTAGACCAGGACAGGTTGCTGACGGGAGCTCGTGAAGGCAACGAGTGCACAGTGGGTGACACTACGAGATAAATGAGAGGTGCTGCTGCAGCCAGAGCAGCCGCGAGTTACTGCGGAGAGCGGTGGGTGACCAGTGCTCAGATTATGAGTCCAGGACATTTAATTCAGGAAGCACTTAAGAGGCAGCATTGTAAGGCCTGGCCGTCATGCACTGTGTGCAAGAGTGCGGAGAGGCCACTGCCAATGGGAAGCATTCCAGTGACCCCAGCCTGCTCAGAATGGTATTAAAGTGAATTATGATTGTAAAAATAATAAAGCAAATTATGATAAAAAAAAGAGGCAGCATTGTTACTTTTGGCAATGAATTTAAAGGGTGATTTCTACTGAGGGAAATATGTAACGCACCATTCTTTGTAAACTCCAGTCTTCTCTAGTTCCAAAGAACTTAGACTTGAAATAATTTTTGGAGACCAGTTTATTCTTCCCAGTTTATAGAGAAAAGCAGTATACTTGACTTATTTTTCGGTGTCAGTTTCCCCAGATTGATGAATTTAGAAGTATGCTGGCTATCTCCTTTTGCTAAACACACTTGTAAATTTATTGTAATTTAACTTTCTGGTCCTTATCTTTTCTAACTACACAGTAGGGTGCACATTGATATTAATTATCTATTTCTTTCTTGAAAGCCATTTTCTGTTTAACTCTTCTCTCTCTTTTACATTTTTAAAAATTTATTGATTTATTTATTTGATTATTTGTTTATTTGATACTGCTACTCAGGTCACACTCCTGGTGATCTTCCTGTCTCAGCCACCCAGATCTGGGATTATAGGCGTGCACCAACACACTTGGTTTCAAGTGACACACTCGGGCCAGCTAGGCACATGGTACTGGGGAATCAAACTCAGATCCTTGTGCTTCCTAAGCAGGCACTTAGACCACCGAGCTATCTCTCCATCCCTCTCCTGTACATTTTCAACCATTCTGTTTCTGTCTTCTTTTCTCTGACTTGATACCTGCCATAGTTATAAATTTATATAAGCCTCAACATTCTTACCTCAGTTCTATTTTGTTCCTTACACTCTCCACAGTATGTTATCCACACAGGGCCCAAGCAGTTACCACCACCAAATAACTTCCCTAATGTGTATCTCTCCATTTATACCTTTTGCCTCTAAAATTCCAGGGCTTCATATCAAGGTGCAAAAGATGCATCTTGCTGAAAGTTAGTAAATCATCCTGTTAAATCCAATAAATTTTATTCTTCAGTGAATTGCCCATCCAATCTTTGGCAATTTGGGGGTAAAAAAAATCCTTACTTTAATCCTAGACTGTACAATAGCAACCCAAACACTCTCCCTGCTTCTTGTTTTCCTCTGTACAATTCTTTTGCTCAAAAAGCCATCTGCAGGGATTTTCTAAGTACATAATGCCTTTGCTCAACAACACTTGATAGCTAGTAGTTACATACGTGGTGCATGGTGAACATTTCATAGAGAAGATAGTATTTTTGATTCATTCTCTCCACAATACAATCAGAGCTGAAGACTATAATGGGTAAATTTAGCATACTAGTGCAGTTCATAGACACTGAAGCCTGGCTGCCTGGGTTTGACACCTGCTTTACGGGTTAGTACCTGTGATTAGTGGAATTGTAATGCAGCCATAAGAATCCTGGCTTCTGGTGCTCATGCACATCTCCTATTTATTCAAACAGTAATAAATAGAAGATACTGTAAGTCCTGCAGTGAAGGGATTAGAGTTGCAATTAAGGTTCAGAAACTGTCAACTTTAAGAGAGAAAGATAATCCAGATAGGCCACATTTAGTCAAATGAGCCTTTTGAAAGACAAGATTCTTTTGTTATTATTTTTTTTTTTTTCTTTTCAGAATCAGGGATTGAACTCAGGCCCTTGTGCTTGCCAGGGAAGCACTTATTCCATTGAGCCATCTCCCTGGCCTAAATTATTATTATTTTTTTTTCTTTTCTTTTCGGGGTTTTGTAACGGTTATAAGAAGAGCAAATCAGAAATTGAAAGCACAAAGGAGGGGCTGGGGAGATAGTTCAGCAGTCTAAGCACCTGCCTGGCAAGCGCTAGGTCATGAGTTCAATCCCCAGTACTGCATGCCTTGCCAGCTCAAAACAGGGCCAGGTGCCACCTGCCTGTAATCCCAGGGCTGGGGAGGCTGAGACAGGTGGATCATTATGAGTTTGAACTGTATAGTGAGACCATGTGTCAAAAAATAAAATAAAATAAAAGAGCACAAAGGCACTCTCAGTGTGCCATGCTGCCCTGAAGACTAAGAAGGCAAGAAGTACACCTCTGAGTAGACGCTCAGAGTGTTGGCAAGGTGGCAGCAGCAAGGAAACGGGGGCTCTGAGAACCTGACCTCCTCCTCAATGAAGTGTTGTGGAAGGCAATTTTCCCTCCAGCCTCCAGCCTGGCTAACGCCGTGGTTTCAGTCCTGTGACACCCTGAGAACTTAGCCATGCAAGGCTGGACATCTGACCCACAAACTGAGCTGACAAATAGGTGCCATTTTAAGCTGCTAAAGTGTTACATGAAAGTAGAAGGCTAACACAGTCTTCATGACAGGACAGCTGACTTTTCCCCCCTGGAAACAAAAGCACAGCAATGCAGTATTAAGTATAATGCTATTTGTAAATTAAAAGCTAAAGCAACAACAACAAAAACAATGTCACAGTCTATGTGTTAGAAGCTCCCAAGTGATTAAGCACAGTCTATATTTCAGGGACAAAAAACTAAGCTTTACATCTTCAAGGAATGGATATCCTAATTTGTGGACAAATTAGGCATGAGGCAGGATGATCATAAGTTCAAGTGCTTCCTAGGCAACGCAAGGACACCCTGTCTCAAAAAAAAAAAAAAAAAAGTTTGAGTGTATGCATTTATCGTTACTTTTTGGATTCTTTTTATTTTAAAAATAATAAAACTTTAGAAATAATATAATCAATTCCTTTTTTAGTTTTCATTCTTCTTTGTACTGAAAATATGTACCAATAAAATTTTTTTCTAAAATAGAAAAGATCTAGAAGGAAAAAAAAAAAAGGCCCAGCCAGATAGCTTAGTGGACTAAAGTACCTGTTTAGGCAGAGCACAGTGGCTGTGCTGGCTCTGCCTCCAGAGCTCTCTGAGACAGTGATTAAGAGTGGGTATGGTGGCGCATGCCTACAATCCCAGCACTTGGGAGGCTGAAGACAGAAGAATCACTATGAGTCTGATCTAGTAGTGAGACCCTGCACACCCTGTACACCCTATCCTAAAAATACAAAAAAAAAAAGTATTGGGACATAGCTCATTGTGAAGGTCCTGGATTAAATTTCTAACATTCCCCTGTACACAACAACAACAACAACAACAACAACAACAACAAAACAACTTCATAAAATTAATTTGCACAATTTGTAGACATATTTGAAATCGCCAGGATAGTAATAGTTAATACTTTCCTAGTTTTACTATTTTTAGGTAAGAGCTATGTTATCTAAACAAAACTCTCTGAAATAGATAGTACCTTCATGCACATCTCCAGATGAGGAACCTGAAGCACAGGGAGAAGAGATTTTTCCTAAGCTCATGCCTAAAATCTGGTGGTGTTGAATGCCAGAGCTAGGCTGAGCTTCTACCTACTATGTTGATTTTTTACAATGCTTTTTAAAAATGCTTCAAAGTAAAATTTACAAGCAAACTAATAAAACACTAACCAATGGAAAAGAAGATATAATGAATGAATTTGTACTTAGTTCCATGACCATTTCCAAAGATAAATGAATAATGAATAATTCAAAATCTAACCAGAAAGGAGATGACAATGGTTCATTGAATATTCTGTCATCTACAATTCACTCTAAAACAATCTATTAATGTTTTGAATATCAACATCAAAGGTGTGTTTGCCAAATCAATGAATGGCCAGAGGTGATAGAGTAGCTAATATAACACAACAGACATAAGATCCAAAGGTTCTTGAAGTATATAAGACAAATCTAACACAATGACATTTTTAACTGATACATTTAATCATGCAGTACTTGAGCTGGAAAGAAGTGACATGCTATTTGCACTTACTGAAAACAATTTTATGCAGGTGTTAGATGATCCCAAACTTCCTATTTGGCAATTGAGAGCTGCGACTGACACCGCTTGACTGGAACATTTAGCTGTGTTAGAAACAGAGGGGTGCTGCTTCAACCAGACCTAGAGAACCAGATTTGGTACTGGCTGGCGTGTTCAAATGTGGAAACAGAAGTTTATAGAGTGCCGCTGTACCCTCACTCCAGGCAGCATGCAGGCCCAGTGTGTGAGTGGGACTGCCTGTAGGTCCACTGGATCCTCATTCCAGCCAGCACCCAGGCCAGGTGTGTGTGTGTGTGTGTGTGTGTGTGTGTGTGTGTGTGTGTGTATGTGTGTATGTGTGTATGTGTGTGTATGTGTAACTTGCTCTATCAGACAGGACTTGTGTATAACCCTGCAGCAGAATTCCCTGCAGAGAGACTAGAGGCAAGACCCACCCAGCTGATCCAGGAGCAGAACATCTTGCCAGAGTGACACAGTGGGTTCACTTTCAAGGGCTCTAGCAAGAAGAACTGCAGCACAGCAGCCACACCCATGTGGATGAGTTTTAACTTGGTAGATCTGGACCTGGTGCTAAAGTAATAACTCTACCAAAGTTCTACACCAAAGGTCAGAAGACAGTACTATACAAACTGACAAAGAGAAGGTGAAAAATGCATTCTCAGGTCTTGAGCCCACCCAGAACAAATACAGGAGACACTAGCATAGAAAAAAATGGAAATCACACACCTGAAATCTCTAAAATAATAGCATCTGAAGTAAATAAACAACTGCAGAAAAGTATAGAGGAAATCAGGTCAGAAATAATTTCTGAAGTAAAAAAGAAATGATAACTATAATGAAAGAAGTACTGGCCAGGGAGATAGCTCAGTAGAATAAGCGCTTTCCTGGCAAGCATAAAGTCCTAAGTTCAGTCCACAGTGACCCAAAAAATAAATAAACAAAAAAAAAAATAAATTTGCAATCTTAGGGGTCAGGGAGATATCTCAGTAAAATAAGCCCTTGCCTGGTAAGTGCAAGGGCCTAACTTCAATCCCCAGTTCTGAAAAAAGAAAAAAAAGAGAGAAAAAAGAAAAAAGAAAGAAGTACTAAGTGCTTCTAAAGAAGACGCTGATTAAAAAAAATAAAGAATACAAAAATAATGGAATCATTAAGTGAGCAATACAGGAAAAATATAGAAAGTATGAAGAAGATTCAAAATGATATACAGGAAATTAAAACCTCAGTCACAAGCTGGCAAAACCATTTGAATGAAAGTGAAAATAGACTTTTAGACCTGGAAGACACCATTGCAGCTAGTGAAAGGTAAGAAATGATCTCTTAAAACAACTAGGATGCAGGAAAAAATAATTCAACATCTTCAAGACAATGCAAAGATGAACAATGTAAGACTAATAGCCATCAATGAGACAGGGTCAATACAAATGATATAAAAAGAATATGGGCAGAACTGATAGCAGAAAACTTCCCAACTATGGGGAAACAATCTAACATTCAGGCAACTGAAGCATATAGAACTCCAAACAATATCAACCCAACTAAAATCATACCCAGACATATAATAATCAAGATCCCATAAATTCAGCACAAGAATAGTATATTAAAAGCCACTAGAGAAAAGAAATAGATTAGATTTAAAGGAAAATCCATAAGAATAACAGCAGATTTCTCTTCACAAACCATCAAGGCAAGAAGAGCATGGAGCAAAGTACTTCAAGTCCTCCAAGGAAACAAATTCCAATCCAGACTGATACACCCTGCAAAACTCTCTTTCAAGTTTAATGAAGAAGTGAAATACTTCCATGACAAAGAAGAACTGAAGAATTCATGACAACAAAGCCAACTTTACACAGACTACTAAAAGATATTCTAAAGAGGGATGAAAATGATCACAGTTCCATGAATAAGAATGGAAAGAATCCACCAAATAGGGCAAACAATTAAACACAGGAGAAAAAGAGGTATACAACAGTAGTCTTTCAATTATTCTTTTGCATGCAGCAGCAAAATATTTCCATCAGCACACTCTACAAATGGATTTCTCCTGCACCCTATGGGTCATGATTCTGTCCAGGTCTACAGGGTGGGTATCAAGGAAATAGCAGTAGTTCAATACAAGTGATACCTGGTCACCAATAAGTGTGATGGACACTGACCATGTCTACCACATACTAGACTTTGCATTATCCTATTCTCAAACTATTAGAAGTGCTGGTCATATATTTGTCATTCCAGTATTTTTGTTATATTTTATTCTTAGTAATTCTTTACTATCATGAAAATTTTTTCTTAGTTGATATTTCTGTATATATTAACCTAATCAAAAACTATGTGAGTACTCTGAATTGATCACAAACTCATGCACTTGGTACACTACATTCTGGCCCATTAGTTGGACACACAATTTAATTTTAATTTTTGAATATTATTTTGAAATATTTACTTTGATTTTGAAGTAATTAATATTTAATTAATTTTCTGAATAGTTTAATTTTAATTTTTGTTCTATGATTTATACTGTTTCTTTCACTTATAATCTTTTTTTTTAATTATTTATTTGTTTATTTATTTTTATGTGTGGCCAGCTCAGCCCACCAGGGGGTGGGGCTGGCTGGCATGTGGTGCTGGGAGATTGAACCACGGTCCCTGTGCTTTGCTTGGCTTAGCTTGTTCTAAGTAGGTGCTTTAGACCACTGAGCCATCTCACCAGCCCCACTTATAATCTACTTATAAGATATGGTATGATATTTTCTCCTGGTATTAGAAACTTTAAAAAGTGTTTATCCATTTTACATTGACTTTATATTAGTTCTCCCTTATCTTTTACACACACACACACACACACACACACACACACACACACGAAAAATATGTATATAACCTGACATAAGATTGATACTGTGTCCTGAACCAGCGGGTCAGTCAACGAAGGTTACCTGGGAGAGGAGCAGGGAATTGAGGAGGGGACAAAGGACAGGAGATGCGAGAAATAGAGACAAGACAGGATTCTGATCAAGTCTCTTTTATTCAGGGGAGGTTCTGGGTATATATAGTGGAGGCATAGGGAAATGACGTTGGAGGGTAAAAGGCTCAAGTAACTAGGCAAGCAGGCTATGACAGGAAGTCCCACCTCCAGGGCATAGCAGGAGACTTATGGGAAATAGGCAGGGTAAGAAGAATTAGGAGCTTAGCTTAGCAGTGGTAGGGAAAGGGGAACCCAGAAACCCACTTGAAATTGGATTGGAGGCCTGGAGTTATTGAGTCTCCCACAGGTCCCCCTTTACTTTTATATATGTATGTAAAATATGGCTTCTGTAGACGGCTGATTCCCTTGAGGGGGCAGTGCCTGTCTTAGGTCAAGGTGTCCTCTACACAGACCCAACTGAAACCTTATCCATCATAGGAGACTAGGATGGCAGAAGGTCCCGTTCCTGTCTTAGGTGGTGAGTGGTGTCTCGTGTATGCCCCTCATTACCCATCTCTGGCTAGCCTGACCATCTCACCAAGGGCAGGAGAACTAAGAGGTCTCCAGACCTTCATCATCATAAGCTGGTTGTATTCCAGCGCAGTATTCCCTTTCAGCCATCTGAATGGGTTGCATTTTAATGGCATCCAATTATTGTTTAACGAAAGTCATCAGCCTATTGAAAAGACAGGGTCCTATTGATAAAAGTATTAATAGTCCAATCAAGGGCCCCAATAGGGGGAGAAGGTAGGGTAGAACTCCATTCCATGTACCCCAGAAAGGTTTTTCAAATAGCTCTCTTCTCCTCTTAATAAGATCTTGAAGTCTCTTTATTTTATCTCAAACAATACTGTTCTTGTTTGCCTAGAAGCAGTAGCATTCCTGTAAAGCCAAGCAAATCCCTCCCTGCTCTGCTGTTAGAAGGTCTAAACCCCTGCTATTTTGCAAGACTACTTCTGCTTATGAATCTATCTGGTCTTGGATATCTTGGATAGTACCAGACAGTGTTTGAACATCATCAATCAGCTGATTAGATAATTTGGTATAAGAATGTATTGCTACTCCCAACCCTGCTATGCTTGTCCCCATGGCCGCTGTGACACCTAGCCCCACTAATAAAGGGATGAACTCGACTGCCCTCTTTGTGCAACCCATAACATAATCTAAACTGGGAAGGGGTATGGGATCAATACCAGAGATGACATCTATATCAGGCAATACAATTGCCATGACACGTAGTCCTGTCCATTTGGTAGGTAAATATGTAATGGCTAAACTTCCCACACATACAAACACATGTCCCTTTTTTGGGCAAGTAGGGCTACTGTAGTTAAGTATTTGATTGCAGCTGGTGAAGGTAACAAATCCAACATCAACAGTGAAGCTATCATTGTGGATGCCTCCCTGCATGCAGGAAGACTTCCATAGGAGATAA
>NW_004524793.1:3295435-3312697 GCF_000260255.1 Octodon degus
AGTGGCTTTCTCCGCCAGTTTGTCCCAATCAACTTCATTATAATTGGCTTCAACTTGAAGATGTTTTGGTAGTTTGGAATATATTTTTTTAACTTTGAGCATAGCTCCTTCTAATCAAAGGGGTTAATTTTCTCTTCGGGCTGTAATTTAGAATTTGCCAGCTCTGGCTTCCTGGTTTTGATTTCGAGATTCTGTTCCCTTACAGGAGGGCACACATCCTTGAGGGTTCTTTGTCCTTTAAGATGGGTTTTACCTTTTTGTCCCTGTAATATATTTTCACCCTTTTTTTTTTTTTAAATCATATTAGCAACATCCAGGTCACAGTGTCTCTGGTATAAGATTTCATCAATTAAATTCCAGTAGAAAAAGGCCATAACTGCGGACCTTTTTAGGTCCAAAGTCTCATAATAATCCTTAAGGGCATCACCCACCCTTTTCTATCGCCTCTGATCAATAGTTCCTTCAATAGGGAGCCATGGGCAAACTTGTTTAATATATTCAAAATATTGACACAAATCCTTAATTATAACCTTTACTCCTTGTGCCTTTAATGCTTTGCTCAAACTTTCTACAAATATCTCATGTTCACTTAATGCCTGTCCCATTGCCGAAGGGAAAAGGAAAGGGGGTGCCTTCTGCTTACCGAGGCTCAGACGTCGCAGCAGGCAACTGCGGTGCAGGCCTCTTTTACTTTGTCTCTTGCTGGCTCTCTTGGATGGTTCTGTTGCTGAATCCTCTGTACCAGGTTCCCCACACATTGGGTGTCACTTGTTCCAAACCAGCGGGTCAGTCAGCCAAGGTCACCTGGGAGAGGAGCGGGGAATTGAGGAGGGGACAAAGGACAGGAGATGTGAGAAATAGAGACAAGACAGGATTCTGATCAAGTCTCTTTTATTCAGGGGAGGTTCTGGGTATATATAGTGGAGGCATAGGGAAATGACGTGGGCGGGTAAAAGGCAGGAGTAACTAGGCAAGCGGGCTATGACAGGAAGTCCCACCTCCGGGGCATAGCAGGAGACTTATGGGAAATAGGCAGGGTAAGAAGAATTAGGAGCTTAGCTCAGCAGCGGTAGGGGAAGAGGAACCCGGAAATCCACTTGCAATATGATTGGAGGCCTGGAGTTATTGAGCTTCCCACAATACTGTTTTGTGGAAATCTTCAATGATCTTTTAAATGGGCTTGTCTGCTATGATTATATTTCACATAGTCCTGCATAGCTACCATTTTGAGAGCTTTTTATTCTTTATTCAGGTCCATAGAGCAACCTCCCTTGCCTTCTGGATTATGGTCTTTGTTGTTTTCTACATGCTATATCGGGAGGTAATATAATATTTTGAGTTTGTATAACTGGAAAATATATTACTTTTAGTTTTCTAAGATATGTTTGCTAAGTATAAAATTCAATGAGGATAGAGCTTTTTTTTTCAGTCCATTGAATAAATAAGTCTAGTTTCTCACCTATGTGCTGTTGTTGTTGTTGTTGTTTTCTAATGTGGAATAAGATGCTATTTAATTATGTTCTTTCATAGCTAATATTTTTTATATTATACATTTTAATGATTTTTTTTCTTTTTTTTAAAGCACTTGCCAGGGAAGTGCTTATTCTACTGAACTATCTCTCCAGTACAATGATTTTTTTCTTTACAATTAGTTGTGGACAATTTAATTTTTGTGTATCTTAATATGACTTTATTCATATTTCTTGTGCAAGAGGTTCATTTTTCTTGGAAATGTGGTGCTCTAATTTTAACTAAGTCCAGAAATTTTAAATCTTTAAATATTTATTGCCTACCCCATTCTACGTTGAGAATTCTAATTATATGAATAGAAGTTTCTTGATTTTGGCTCTGAGTGAACTACTATATGACTGATTTGTAACCTCTTTCTTTCTTTTTTTTTTTCCTGTATTTTAGGGAAGGGTCTACAAGGTGTTCAGAGTCTCACTACTAGATCCAACTCATAGTGATCCACCTGTTTACAGCCTCCCAAGAGTGGGGATTATAGGGGTGCACCACCACACCCAGTCTCAATTGCCATCTCAGCGTGCCCCAGGGGTGAGCTAGTAAGGCAGACCCAGGAATCAAACCCTGGCCCCTGCACCTGCTTGCACGTGCTCTAATCTGCTGAGTTATTTAGCCAGACCTTCCTTTTCATGTTTATTTTAGACAATTTTTATTGTTATGTTCATTTAAGTTTGTAAATTTTTTTACAATGTGCAATCTATTATTAATCTCATGTTATCTATTCATTTCAGAAATATTTTTCTAAAATTTACTCTGTCTACATCTTATATCATTCACATTCCAATATTTGTCTACAATTTTTAATTTGCTATACAATTATTGATTTTCAATAAAGTTAACAAAATAAGATGAAGAAATTTATAGAGAACAGGTTAACTAGAATTGCAGGAATCTCAAAAAGCCTATTAAGAAACACAAAGAATTCAAGAGTATGCAACTTGAAAAAGAGGAGATCAAAAAGGAAAATATATTTCTTAACACAAGTACTAGAAAAGCTGATATGGAAAAAATGTTTCATTTAATTTTGTGTAGTTTCCAAAAACAATAGCAAAACAAATGACTAGAAATTGTAGGGTGACAGATTTTTGATCAATATAGGAACGCCTAGAGTTCCAGTTATCTTGTAGCAATCCAGGCTGCCTTAGAAAATGGTGAATTCTAGGTCATTAGAGAAATTCCAAAAGCAGCTAAATGGCCATTTATCAGACACTGTAGAGAAGATTCATTTTGTAGTTAGGGAGTTGGGGTAAGTTACTTCTAAATCACCTTCAAACTCTGTCTCCAGTTTATCCTCCAATACACTGATATCTCTTCAACCTTTATTTCCACTGTTTGGTCTATTCAATTATGACCATCAGCCGAGCATGTGTACTCTGTGTTATCTGTAACTACCTTGCACTTCTTGGCTCTGTACTTTTTCTCTTCTCTTCACTGACCCGGCCTTCGCCATTTCATGAGATTGGCCAAATCACAGCCATCCTCACAGAGACTTTCATCAATAATTAATCTAATTGCATTCTTTACTGTCTCAACATTATGTTCATTTCTCTTGGGTAGCTTTTATGACACTCCATCCTGTGTTGTGTATTTTTATAGCTATTTATATTACAAGGAAATTGAAAGCTACTTAAAGGCAAGAGCCATAGATTTCACATTTTAGAATCCTTGGGAAGTTTTAGTACAATGATTGCCTATGATTGCCCTAATAACACATGCTTCTTAAATTGAATTTGACAATAAAAATCAATGCTGATATTGGAAGCATAACTTAAATGTACTTTCTGATTAAATGAACTTCTGAAGCAGAATATTTGTGCCTCCCCTTCGCTGACCTTACTAGCTCCTTTTATTTTTGCCTTCTTTGTATTACAGTAAGATGCATAACATTTATCAGCTTAAAATTTGTGATAGAGTGGCATTTAGTACATCATAATGTTGTATGACCATCACCATTATTTGGTTTCAAAGCTTTTTTCATCATCCTGAAAGAAACGGATCTACATGAAACAGTTTCCCTAGGTCCTTCCTGCCCCAACCCCAGCACACACTCATCTTCCTGCTTTCTCTCTGCTAGTTTAGTTGCAGCACTGACGCAAAATCTTGTGCCAAGTGGTTATTCAGTAAATATTTGCTGAGCCTAATTTGAGTGGAAAGGCACTATCCAAAAATACACATGATGAAAGAGAAATAAAGACCAAGAGAGACCAACTGTTTAACTTAGTATAAATTATTTAACAAAGGTATTGTTTCTGAGCTTAACAGTGCATAAAATGTGTGTACTTTGCAGCACTTTGAAGCATAAAGTTCAAGATACATTTTTTAAAAATAGCATAAAAACAAATCAGAAATTAGCTACTCATAAGTATCTTGGAAGAAAATCTTTTAAATCCTTATTTTGCAGTTAGAACTTCTAATTTCCCTCAAAATATGCATGGGTGATTAAGGGATTAAATATTGCTTAGGAAATGTTATTGAAGAAAATTTAAGTTTTCCATATATTCATCACTAAGTAGCTTATTTCATAATATTCAAAGTATTATTCTTTTTCCTGATTTTGCCCTATTCAATAAAGGAAAATTTACTTTTTTACTTTGTTTGTAATTTCTGGAAGTTGGAGAACAAAGAGTTAAACTCCCAAGCCATTTGTCACTTTTGAATAATAACTCTATTTAAAATTCTACAACTGACTCATTTGTAACCTTATGTATTGGTGATTGCAGAAGGCTGAGTTTGGCACATGGAAATAATCCCTGGTTTTCTTTTCCTCCATGGTACAGTACCCTTATAGGTTTATACTTTTGCTGCTGCTGCTAGAGGATCTACTACTTTGTGCCCTGGTTTGTCTACCTAAGAAATTAATCCATAGATCATGTACTTTAAAGGAACTGAACACTTTTTTTCAATACTAAGACATCCCTGACTGAAGTAAGTTTAGCAAAGTATAATGGCAATTGGCTGGTGAGATGGCTCAGTGGTCTAAAGCACCTACTTAGAACAAGCTTAGCTAAAGCACAGGGACCGCGGTTCAATCCCCCAGCACCACATGCCAACCAGCCCCGCCCCCTGGTGGGCTGAGCTGGCCACACACACACACACACACACACACACACACACACACACACACAATAAATGTAAAATAAATAAATAAAATAAATTTTAAAAAAAAGTATAATGGCAATTTAAGTTAATTAAATTCAATGACATTAAACTAACCATAAAACTCTCAAAGTGTACAAAATGACTCATTCCAAAAAGCCATTTAATATCATGAGATTGTATAGGGTTATGATTTAGTTAAATATTATTCCAAAAAAATCTTCCAAAAATTAAAAGGATTTCTTTTTCTCAGAAAAATGATTATTTTTACTTACGCCTTCACATTCACAATATTTCTTAAGGCATGTTTCTGTGTCTTCCTATGTCACAAGGAGAATGGAATGAGAAAGTTTCTCAAATTGTTGAAAAGTGGAGGTAGATTAGGTATTTGATATACAAAAGGGGACAGATGAGGAAGGAAATTTTTCCAAAAAGCAACACTGAGCATTGATTGGAGATCAGGCCAAAGTCACATTGCTAGAGGGGACAGACGTACAATCTGCCTCCCTCGGGCTTACCTTGATTAGGCTTTCAGACAGGAACATGACCTTTGCTTTAGCAATGTCACATCTGGAAACTTATCCTAAGGCAGCAATTGGAAGAAAGTGAAAAAAAAATATATAAACAACAATGTTTATTCAGGTGTTATTATAATGAAAAAAAATTAAACCTGGAAATCACCTAAATATCCAAGGTAAGAATATGAAATATGAGACTGCCACTTAAGAATTATGTAGTTCAGTATTATTGTCATGGAGAGAGGTTGTAACATCATGCTTAGTGATAGAAGGGTTTGTAGAGCAATATGCACACTACACATATTACATAAATTAGATGCTATGTGGTTCTTTTTTCATAATTTTATTGAGAAACAAATAGCAATGAAACAGTTTCAAATCAAATTGGTGGGATAGTTTCAATAATCAACACATTGCATACATTCTTCCTAGTGGTTAATTGCTGTACAAGATGCAGACATGATATCCTATTTACAAACACCATTAGAACAAATCTTCTATTCATTAAGAGAATGTAACTATATATCTATCCTAACCACTTTGAATACACAGATACAAAATGGACATTCATCTGTATCCCCTTTTTTTTGTTAAGTTCCGTTATTTGAATGTGGTTCTTATAAAGATAAATACAAAATGACATTTTAGCAAAGCTTATCTCTAGATAGTGTTTGGGGAGTTATTACTTTTTTTTACATTTTACATTATTACTGTTTATCTGCATTCTCTCTTTCTTGCTACAATTATTATGGATTTCTTAGGTAATCTGAATGTAAAAATTTTATTTTGTTTCCAATTCTAAGTTCTTATGAGAATCACCAAAAACCTACCTTATTGTTCCTAGGTGATTGTATGAACTGCAAAAGTAAAACTATGGATAGATGGATGGGCAGAGCGAGCAGAGAACTGTGGCTAAGTAATGAAATACTATCTTCCCGCTGCTACACAACTCTACTTTATTATAAAGATTTCATGTCAGGGAAACGCTTGCCAAAATATGTGCAGATGAAATGATTTTGTTAATTTTGATTTTTATTATTTATTTATTTATTTATTTATTTTTTTTTGTATTATAGGACAGGGTCTACAGGGTCTCACTACGTAAATCGGATTTGTAGTGATCCGCCTGTGTTCAGCCTCCGACGAGCTGGGATTACAGGCGCGCGCCAACACGTCCATGCTCAATGGCCATCTCAGCGCGCCCCGAGGGTGAGGCCAGCATGGCAGGCAGTGCGTAGAACCCAGACCCCTGAGTCGGCCAAGCAGGTGCTTTAATCTGCTGAGCTTTTTGGCTGGCCCTCACTATTTATTTTTAAATTTAAGGTATTTTTATGTATACTTATTTTATAAGACATATATAGTGACCCTATATTTTAGTCTGTTTGGGATGGTATAATAAGATAGCTCTACAATAATTATAAGTAAGCTGGCTTCGAAAGAATAGAAATATATTTACACTTTCTGAAGGCGGGGAAGTACAAGACCAAAGTGTCAGTCGATTGAATGGGTCCTTGGGAGGATACTGCCTTCTCATGGGGAAACGGAAAAATGAGCTTCTTTATTTTATAAGGGTGCTAACACATGCACAAGGGGCCTGTGCTAAGAACTAAATACCTCCCCAAAGCCCCCACCTTGTAACATTGTCTCACAAATCTTAGAGGTCGAGATATCCACATAAAAGTTGTAAAGGGACAAAATCCTTCAGATTATAGCTCTGCTTAATACTAAATGACATAACGATATCACTCAGTGAACTTATGTCACACACTTCAGGGGTTAGACTGAAAATCAGTGCACACACGTAACACTCGTTAAATGCTCTTGGATCCACAGAAGATTGTGGCTTGGCTGCCCTGGGACTGTGGCCGGAAATCTGTGACTCAGGGTGCAGGGTGCCACACTTGGGTCTGGGCCATGTTGTGTTTGTCCCGAGGTCTTGTATGAAGCAGAAACAACTATCAAGGATATTCTTTTCCCATGGGAGACCCTGGTGTAAAAGCCAAAGCCAAACTATACAAGTACATTTTCAGACCCTCATTTCTAAGGGTCAAACCAAGTCACACAGCCAAACACAAAGTTAGTGGGTCAGAGAACTATATTCTGGTCCATAGGGAATGGAAAAAGAGAAAACATTGGCTAAATAACACTCTTAAATTTTATCAATTACTGTACTCTCTTTAAAATAAATTAAGAAAAGGTAATAAAAGAAGGGCTAGGGGCTGGGGAGATGGCTTAGTAGAATAAGCACTCCCCTGACAAGTGCAAGGGCCTGAGTTCAATCCTTGGTTCCGAAAAAAAAAAAAAAAGCTGGTCATATAGCTCAGCCAATTAAAGTGCCTGCTTAGGCAGTGTGCAGTAGCTGGGGTTCAATCCCCTGCAAGCTGTGCCGGACCCAATCCATAGGCCATGCTGAGATGGCTATTAGGACTGGGCGCAGGCAGTAATGTGCACCTGTAATCCCAGTATTTGGGAGGCTGAAAACAAGAGAATCATTACAAGTCTGATCTATGCAGTGAGACCCTGTGGACCCTGTACTAAGATACATAAAAAAGGTAATAAAAGAAAAAGACAGACAAGAACAAAAATTTAAGATTTCTTGAAAGTATATGGTAATATTCAATTATATGTCCAATATTCCATGACTATATCTGCTAATCTGAACAAAAGATTTATCGATACAAGTAGGTAATATATCAATCATTGTTAGTCAGCTATTCTTGTTTGTAAAATCTGTAACATGTATTGTTGTATGGTACCCTGCTTCTGCATTTGTTTTTGTTTTTCTTGCTTTTGTTTTTACTCTTCAAAATAAAATTATATTATAAATAATACTCATAATTTCACAGAAAATTAATCAGTGACTGGGAGGTAACCTAAAACATTACATAAGTCACTATATAAAAGGAGACTTTAATTTTGGGTTGGGAGAAACATTAGGTCAGGTCTCAGCTGCGTATTTCTCTAGTCCGTTTTCATTTTAACTTTCCATCTACCCTCTTTTTCTTTAGAGTCTCACTGTGTCTTCCAATAAACCATTTACCCGAGTGTGAGGCCAGTGTTATGCTGCGGTGGTGGGCTTTCTTTGTGAAGCAATATGCTGGTTATGGGCTGAATGCCCCTCCATTTTTACATGTAAAGATCCTAACCCCCATTGTGAGGGTGTGCAGAGATGGGATCTTTGGATGATGATCAAGTCTTTAGAGTTGAGCCTTCGTGAGTAGGACCGCAGAGAGCTGTCTCACTCTTTTTTCTGCCTTTGATGATGCAGTGGGAAGCGGCCACTGTGCCACCCACCAGAGGACCCTCAGCAGAACCTGACGAGGCTGGCATTGTCATACCAGGAATCCAGTCTCCACAACTATGAGAAATCAACTTGTCATGCTTTATATACCAGCTGGAACTACGAACAATACCTATCCATGTGATGAAAAGAGAAGATAAAATAATTGACGCATAGAATTTGGAGGTTGGTCGATAAATTTTATCAGAGGCCATTGATTTAAACTGGCTTCCTGCTCTAGGTCTGCACCTGGCCTAATCAAATGTGGTCATTTATGATAGAGTTCCATGTCTCCAAAGTAAAACTAAGTGATTTATCCATCCCCTTGAGAAATTAGGAAAATGATAGCCAAATATTCAAACAGGCCAGTAGTGAAAAGGAAGCATCCTCGGCATGAACTCTTATAAGGAAAGTAATTTGAAGCTACATTATGCTAACCAGTCTCATCTTCCTACTATACTGTTCGCTTGTTGCTGCTTGGGCTATTTTATAAAAAGTAACTTTTCTGCCATAATCAATAGAGTACTTTTTCTAAACATTGAGATGTGTTATGATTGGTGCATTGTGTCAACTTGAGGAGTCTAGAAGCTTAAGTTACCAACTTAGTAGCTCAATATCCTGGGGTGAAAAGGACAGGCCTTTATCACTCTAGGGTGTTGTTCACTGGGTGAGGAGTATAAAAGTTCAACTAAGTGATTTAGAAGAGGGTCAAGGTCTTTACCTTGTGTCCATCCTCAGCTTGTGGAAGAGGTGAGCACAGAGATTATATGGGCATGGGAGAGTAGCTGATATCCAATGTAAAGGAAGCAAGAAGGCTTGTTCTAGTCCCATCCTCCTTTTGTTCTCTTGCTGCTTCTTTTGTCTTCTGCCACTGTAGACTGTGTCCCCTGGGCCATGCCACCCTGCCTTGGAGCACACAGATTATGGACTGAAACTTCCCATAAACTGTGAGTTCAATAAACCTTTCTTTCCTTCATTTTGAGCATTGGGTATTTTTTGTCATCAAGAAGTGAAAAGTAACCAAGACATAATTTGGTAGCAGAAAAACGGGGCTGTTGCTGTGACTATACCTGTCCATGTAGTTCAAGAGCCTTTGGGTATAGGTTGTGGTAAGAGATTGGTAAGTTTTGGAGATGTCACCTGAAACAGTGGTGCTTGAACACGTTAGGCCCTTCTGCACAGGAGGTCTTGGCCAGGACTCAGAAGACCAGAAGGCTAATAGAAATGCTGGTAAAGACAAGACTCAGGAACTTTCTGCTGGGAAGAAGGACTGAACTGGGTGCTGGACTCCAGATGATGTGCATCAGGGTTTGGCACAAAGTTAGTCTTCATTTTACTCATGTCCAGAGACTTTCTTGAGACTGAGATTAAGGGTGGCAGATGAATTAATCTGGCAGAAGAAATTTTAAGACAGTCAAATGTTTAGGTGGCAACGTGATTAGTTTTGGAGGTGTTTAGCCAGGTCTATGTGGAAAATCAAGAGCAGAGAGTACAGCAGAATAATTTAAATGTGAATTTGGCAAGATAGGAAGCTCCACTAAAGCTGTGGACTGAAAGGGTACAGCAGAGGAAATCTTGATTACTGAAAAGGGGGGGAAAAAGAATAGAAAAAATGGGCTAAGGGCATCACAAAAAGCAGCAAGTCCATATCTTTTGCAGCCTCAGATCGGCAAAGGTGAAAGAATTTGTTTTGAGGAGAAAGCTGTAGAGGATCATGTTCCAGAATGGCAGTGGCATGGAGAATTTGTTCCTCAGAATCAGGTTCAGAGTGTTCAGTGATCCAGGCACTTGACCCCTCCAGGCAAGAGAAAGGAAAGCATGGCTACTGCTTCAGCTGGTAGCAGACCTCAGCATTATCCACATGGTGCTAGTTTTAGGTGCATGCAGAATGTAAGAATTGTGAGGTTAAAAGCCTTCCATCAAGACATCAGAAGGCCTGCGAGGCCAGGCAGTGTGCCCTTGAGAGGGAAGTGTGGGAAGCCATGGGCAGGAAGCTTAAAGTGCAGTGGAGACCCTAGAAGTCTGGAAAAACCAGGAGAGTGGATCATATAAGGGAACTTGCAAGGAGGGAGTAGAGCAGGCCTCAGAGAGAGGATGTGGAGCTGCAGCCATGAGAAGTGCCATGTGGTAGAGTCACACAAGCCCTTGGGAGCTCAAAATGTGCCACATGTTGATTTAGGTGCTGGACAGGGGACTAACTACAGAACTTAATATTTGCCCGGCTGGATTTTGGACTTGCTTTGGTCCCATTCCTTTACATTCTCATTTGTAACTTTGAGAATGAAACTGTGTATCTTGTGCCATTGAATGTTGGAAGTTGTTATGGTTTGAGTCTAGTTGTCACCCCAAAGCCTCATGTGGCTACAATGCGTAATGAACTCTTGAGCTCCTGGGGTTACGGGTGTGAGTACTACTCCCAGCCTGGGGCGGATAGCCTAAGTACAACTTAAGAAAGACAGACTTGCTCTCTGTAGCCATTGTTGCCACTGCTCCTCCCTTTTGTGGCCCTCTGCCATGTGCCATTTTGCCTTGGAGCCTGCTGAGTATGGACTGAAAACTCCAGTCTTTTTCAGCTAAATAAATTTTTCCTTCCTTCGTTTTGAGTGTCGGGTATTTGTCGCAGCAATGAGAGAAGAATAACTGAGAGAGAGCTGTTTAACTTTGCTCTGGTGTGTACAGGGGCTCACAGCTAAGAGTTTGCCTCACAACCCAGAGGAAGCTTGGGATTTAGACTTCTCAGCAGCGCTGAAACTGTTAGTATTTTGGCAACTCTTGCAAATGTACTAAATGCTTTTTTCATAAAGGGATGCACATGAGTCTTTGGGAAGCTGAGGTAAAATGTTTTGTTTCTAATGTAATATAATGCTGATAAACTTAATTCTGGTTTTTAAGGATGATTTTTTTGTTTGAAATACTTTTTTTCTTTTTTTTTTTTTTTTTTTTTTTTTTTGGGAAGGATCTACAGGGGGTTCAGGGTCTCACTACTAGATTGGACTCATAGTGATCCACCTGTTTATAGCCTCCCAAGAGCTGGGATTACAAGCCTGACCTACCCTGCCCAGGCTCAATTGCCAGGGGCGAGGCCTGCACTGCAGGCCCAGGGATCAAACCCCTGTCCCTTCACCTGCTTGCAGGCACTTTAATCCGCTGAGCTATTTGACTGGCCCTAGAAATATATTTTTAAATATTTATTTGTTCATATATATATATATATATATATATATATTTGGTACAGAGTCTAGATACAGATCTCAGTCTCATAGTAATCCTCCTTTCTCAGTCTCCTCAGTGCTGGAATTACAGACACGTGCCATCTCACCCCGTTTAGGTGGCCAGCTTGGCATATGAACTGGTGATCAAAACCTGGGTCGTTGACTTTGCCAGGCAGGTGCTTAGACACCGAAATATCTCCTCAGCCCCTCTTAAGAATTATTAAACATATGTTATAATGTTCAACTTTTGAAATATTAAGAATAAACATGTCCTTTTTATCTGGAAACTGGTTTGAAGAAATGTCTCTGTTTGCCAAGGTGACAAGGGGTGGATTGTTCATCATTGATACATTGTGTCAACTTGGGCAGTCTAGAAGCTTAACTAAGCAACTCAGCAGAGGTACCTCCTGGGGTGAAAAGGACATGCTCTTATCATTGTGGGATGTTTTTCCTTGTGTGAACTTGAGAAGTTTAAGAGTTCAACTAAGGGGTGCAGCAGGGGCCAGGGGCCTTACTTCATGTACGTTCTCAGCTTGGGAGGAGGAGAGCACTGAGGTGGTGCTGGCATTAGTGGCTGGTATCCAGTATAAGGGAGGAAAAGAAGTTTGCTCTTCCCCTCTTCCCTTTGTATTCTTTTTTTTTTTTTTTTTGTATGGGACTCACTACACTGACCAGACTCATAGTGATCCTCCTATTTTCAGCCACCCCAGTGCTGGGATTACAGGTGTGCACCACCAGGCCTGGACTCCTCTCTGGGTTAGCAGCCTGGGGATGGGGCCGACGTAGCATGCGGTACTGGGGATCGAAGCCCGGTCCCTACACTTGCCTAAGCAGATGCTTATTCCACTGAGCTATCTTGCCAGCCTTTGGTCTTTCCTTTATGTCTGTGGTTGCTTCACATGCTTTCCCACTTCTGTACAGTCCTGTTGTTTCTGCCTGGAGCACTTTTCCCTCAGGATGATCCTGTCTAACTGATTCATCTTTCATGTCTCCAGAAAAAAAAGTCGTACTACTCCAACCAGCTTCAGTCCCCTTATTCTACTTTAATATCCTTACTTCACAGCAGGAATCCATTTGCAGCTGTGCACTTCCTTGTTCAGTGTTTCCCTCTTCCATCGGACTGAGAGGCTCACCTCCGAGGATCCTGTGCTGCTTCTGTCTCAGGGCTGTACCCTCGGGTCCAACAGGACTAAACCTTTAAGGGGTGTGGCCAGCCACACGTGGTAACGTATTTATCTGTGATTGAACATGATTAGTTTCAATAATGTCATAATTTTATGTTCTGAATTTTTAAATTAAGCTGATTTCATAAACACTCTCATTAATTATTCCATTTATTGTTCATAAAATATACATAGCATCCCATCAAATAGATAAGACAAAATGCATTTAAGTTCCCATTTTCAGAAAAGTGTTACCTAGTTTTGCAACTATAATTAGTGCTGTTATGTAAAGCTGTCTGCTTAAGAACAATTAACAGAGGTGTGAATGACAGGATCATAACTTCTGAATATTTCCAGCGATAGGCTCACCAATTACTCTTTGAAAATACTATAACAAATTACAGTCTCCCCAAAGGACGAAGACTAATCTTGGATAAATTGACTATACTTCTCGGGTCTTCAAATTTTATTTATTTTTGAGACACAGTCTTCCTGTATTACAAGGCTGACCTTGAGCTCCTAGACTCAAGAAACTTTCCTGCCTCAGTTTCCTAAATGCCTGAGATTGTAGGTGCTCACCCTTGGCTTAGTTGCACTTTTTAAGTGTGCTCTGTCTAGGCTATGTGAACCCCAGGTCTTGCCACAAAGCCTCTCCAGGGGACCTCATACTCATTTTACAAGTTGCAACAGTATTGACATTACTGAATCCTAATTTCGTATAAGTCCTAGGAACAATTCCGCATATTTTATATCTACTAAAATTATATTGACACTAGGATGTCTGTCAGAAGAATATATTTACTGGGAGCATGACAGTACAAATCTGATCTAGAGTGAAAGTTTTTAATTGACACAGCTAGCAACTAAAAGTAATGAAGTGACTTGTTCTTTTAGCTTGTAACTGGCAACCAGAAACTTGCTACCTATACTTAAGGATGCATTACAAATATTTGGATTATATACACTAAGTAGTTTTCATGAAGATGTTTTGTATAAGAATGCTAGACACTAAACTTTTTTTTAAAAAGATCTTTTATTAGGGCCAGTGAGATGGCTCAGGTAACTAAGCGCCCGCTTAGGAAAGCATAGGAACCAGGGCTCAATGCCCCACACCACACGCTGCACCAGCTCCATCCCCAGGAGTGCTGAGCCAGTCACCTGTAATCCTAGCACTGGGGAGGCTGAAAACAGGAGCATCTCTACAAGTGAGTACGAGCTGCATAGTCATTCCCTGCACTAAATACAAAAAGATAATTTGTTATATTTAGAAAATAAAATGACTATATTAATTCTTATGCATGACTAGATATAGGGAAAAGACTGGGCCAAGAGGTAGTCCTTTTGGAGCCCATAGTGTGCTTAGAGCCAGGGCCAGGGCCCAGCAAACAGACCTGCAATTTTGCTTTGGACCGAGGTTTGCTCTGGGACAACTCTGAGTGGTGAGTGTTGCAATAGGGGATTTGAATCTTGCCCAGCATGGGTAGTTTCAGGAGAGCCTGACAGTGCCATGCCCACACATTAGGGCACTTCTAGGGCAGACAGAACTGGGGTCCTGGAAACTTGTGTGGTGAAGGCTCAAGTCCACTGGAGGACTGGCGCAGTTTTTCAGAGTTATTTACTTCATTACTGCACATCCTTTCCCTCTCTCTCCTTTCTTTTCTTACTGTAACTAGGCAAGTTTTGTTTTTCTCCCCTGTGATCACCACTGCCAGACAGGATAGAGCATATTTAAAGAAGGTTCCAGCAAGCCTTCAGCAGGACAGATTAGCCCTAAGCACGCACACATGAACAGTGCAAACAGAACAGATAAAGAGCCAAAGAAAGGGTGCAGGTAGAGGAGCCAGGGGCACAGAGGAGGCCTCCCAGACAGCTCAAGAAAAGGATTCAGACACAGAGAAGGCACCTGGAGATTACAGAAAGAAGAGGAACCCAGGGCAAAGACAATTTATTTCACTTTTAAAGTGCCTTTTGTTTTATCTCAGGCTGCCTGCCTGAGTATCCTAGGGTAATGATTCTTAAACTCTACGTGTAAATGAATTGCCTGGAGATCTTGTTAAAGTGTGTGTTCAGATTTACTAGGTCTGGTGGTGAGGGCGGAGGGAGAATCTGCCTTTCTAAACAAGCTCCCTGGTAGGGCTCACACAAGAAATGCTCTTTGAGCGGCAATAAATGTCCTAGGCCTTATGTTTCCTGGATGAAGCAGGAGAGTGGCAAATGTTTCATAAGATCATGTACAACCCTGGAAAACTTCTAGAGAGACTAGGGAATTTCTCCTATGAGGAGTCTTTCAGGAGGGCTCTGCCACGGTAACAAAGAAGAGAAAGAAAAGCCACGAACAGCACAGGAGATGGCTCCATCTCGGGTTGTTCCTGAGTCACATCCTTTCCATCATCTCTAAACCAGCAGCAGAGAAACTCAGGACGAGAGTAGCTCTGTGCAGTCACTGGCTAGCTTGTGTCCTCCAAGAATAAGGGAGTCTTTGTTAGCTGAACGCCTAGCAGCCTTACTGGATCCTGGTGGAGACAGAATCATTGAGAGCCAAAACACAGGTCTTCTGGAAATATTGCTGAAATAAAAGAAGCAGAAATAAAATAGCTACCTCCACCAAACTCTGAACTCACCACAAGCTGTGTTCGTGTTAATGCAGGAGCCCTCCTGCAGCAGATGGGGCTTTAAACACTTCGTGTATATTTTTATTTTTCTGCTGCATACTATTTGCCAATGCTTCGAACTTAAACTATGTAAAAAAAATAATGGAATTAGAGCTGTATTAGCTTGTTATGATCAAAATTCAGAGCTAGAAACTGTTGAAGATTAATTTATGGTACCAATAAAATTTCTTTGTAAATCTTAATTGAATTATAACAATAAACACAAATGCTAAGATATCTAAATTATTAACCTAACCACTGTGGCCTTTTTTTGGTACATGCAGTAATAGGTGGAAATCTTAGGCCTCCTGGACATGAGAGGGTAGAACTTTTTTTAAAAAGTGCTTTCTATGTATGTAAACCTGTTGTAAAAACATTGATGCTCTACTGCTTCTGTGTGGATAAAATATGATTGCCTATGACCAGGCAGGGTTTCTAAGAGAAGAGCTTGGAGCTGAAATTCAAAATACTCTCTTGCTTCTTCCTCTATTTTACTTCTTGAAATTACCAAGTGGGATAAGGGTACAAATATTTATTCAGCATTTTCTGTGGGGCAGATATTAGATCAACTATATTGAATGTTAATCTCCCTCTTAATCCTCCAATTCAAAATTGAAGTAGTAATTGCATATTTTAGAGACAAGAAATCTGACAATAAAAGAAGTCATAGAATTCTCCTGAGATGTTAAAATAAGGAGTAAAAACAGTTTCAGACCCAGTCTTTCTAATATTAAGTACATGGCCCAGAACACTTCGCTTTCTTCATGGCAGATGTTCTCTTAGACATTGGGTTACCCTGGGAAGTCTGTGGGGCTAGTGACAAGTTCAACTCTTTTGTTTTTTGTTTTGGTACCAGCACTTGAACTCAGGACCTTGTACTTGCCAGCAGGTACTGTCCCCCTGAGCTACATCACTGGTCCTACAAGTTCAACTTTGTGAACATTAGGGTCCCTATGAACCTTCACGTATGTCCTCCCAGTGCATTTCCTTCTCCATGTGGTTTTTTCTGCCTGAAAGTCTTCATTTTTTTTTTAACCTAACTACTTCAGAGCTATTAAACCACTATTTTTTAAAAATGTCTTTTTCCTTTCTGCTCTACACGTTTAAAGGCACAATGTATCTCTTGGTTGTTCAACTTATTACAGATAGGATTGTACATTTATGTATGTGCGTCTTCTGAATATCAAATTTCTGGTCTAAAATGAACAGCCTCCTGTTCATGACTTACCCAATTGGTCATAAATTGTAATTGTTACTTATCTTCGGTTCCTGCCCCTATGCTAGGCATTGGGTAGGGCAAACTCAAGATACCCACAACTTATTCCAGCACTCAAGGAGCCAATAACTTTTCTGGAACAACATGAATTAAAAAGTAAAGCTATTACAGAATAACCAAGTTCAAGACATAATCAGTCTTTTGGGCAAGACAAAATTGCTTTGGTTTCATTTTCTCTCTAAGGAACTGTCTCTTCTAGTCTTTGTTGTATCTATATGTTGACACATAAAATCTATAGTTTAATATGTAGTAATATGATCAGAGAAACAGAAACAAGTTTGGAAAACAGTAAAAATTAACAAAAAGGAGAAAGAAGAAATGCATACTGAACTTTGTTCAACAATGTTCCAAAAACAAACAAAAAAACAATGTTCCAACTTTCAGAGAATGTGTGAGCTGATATTCATCAAAGTTAGTGTCAGTAGTCAATATTTTTGCTAGCTTTTAAAAGCATAGAGGAGGGGCCAAGGATATAGCTCAGCAGCATAATCGCCTGCCTGGGAAGCACAAGGTCCTGAGTTTGATCTCCAGTATCAAAATAA
>NW_004524793.1:3313247-3323176 GCF_000260255.1 Octodon degus
GAAACAATTATAAAATGAAGAATGATAGAACATTTCTCTTCCTTAATATGTTGCTCCTTGCACTCACTACTAGAATTCATTCTCCTGCCTTTGTTCTCTCTCTCTCTCTCTCTCTCTCCCCTTTGTTCTTTATCTCTGTCTCTGTCTCTGTCTCTCTCTGTCTCTGTCTCTCTCTTTGTTCTCTCTCTTTTCTCTCTGCTTTCCCTTTTGCCTCCTATTTCTTTTCCTTCTCCTTTTCCTCCTCATCCTTCTCATTCTCTTCCTCTTCCTCCTTATATGTGATGCTAGACATAGAGCTTTTGCATACTAGGCAAGTGTTGTACCACTGAGCTACATTCCCAGCCTTCTTGTCATTTTCCATACTCTAAAGTTGTGCTATGAAACTGGTCCTTTGAGGGCACAAAATAGTCTTTGAGTTTATGTCTTTGAAAGAGCTGATGGTCTTCCACACATGAACATAACTTAGTTTAATCTTTTTATTTTACTCAGTTATTTGCAGTATACTAAAGAAATGTTGACTTGAAAACTGGGAGTAAATGTACAAACTGGGTGAGATATGAAAACTAAAACCAGAATGAGGATTGTCAGTGCATAGAAAAAAGTTTCAGAAGAATTCTGGGGACATAGGGTGCAAAGAAAGAGCCTGACATTATTTCAACACCAACCAAGGTTGGTGCTGTTCTCACCAAGAGAGGAATAGAAATTTCTTCTTCTCTCTACTGAATAAAATTACCTCAGCTTGTAGGACCTGGTATGAGCCTGGTACCATAATAAACTTCAGTCATTTAATAGGTTTCTTATAACTTAGTGACACAACTCTTTTAGGAAAATTAAGTGTATTCCAAGCAAGGTAAAAGTAAAACTCTCCTAGGTCAATAAAAACAATAGTTAATTTGGAGTAATACCATCAAATTGAACCATATGAAATTCTTAACATCCAAATTACTAAGAGGAACAAAAATGGCAGTTTGATATAGGTACCCCAAGAGTTTATCAGTTGATGAGTTCCTTGGGTTAAATCATTACCAGGATGAAGAATTTGAAAAGCTACTAGCTATGCTGAGTAATAGCAGGATTACAAAAATATAGTCTCTACTAGTCTTGAAGACATATTACAATTGATGATGTTACAAGTGATACTGTTAAAAAGAGTTCTGTTATAAGCCAGGATCAAACTCCTCATGTTCATGCCAATTTATTCCCTTTGTCATTTAGACAGTAGTTCTCTCGAGAGCTCTAGGCTACCTATGACATCGCAATAGAAGGATATCTTAGGTTGAGGTCTACAGTGTGCACCGTGGGCTTCAGAAAAATTGTACATGAATGCATTTTTTGCATTATTTAATACCTACAAGAAGGTTTTGCCATGTGGTCTTGTAATCATATAGCTTAAGTTTACTTAGGCTACAAGAAAAGACCACTTCTGTATTTTCCCCAATAACAATTTAAAAGTCTCTATCTTGTCATCTAGATGAACTACATGATCCTTTTCAGTTCTTTCATTATTAGATTTTAAAGGTTAAAAAAGAACTATGCTAGGGCAGTGAGATAGTTCAACAGCATAATGGCCTGCCTGGTAAGCTCAAGATCCCAGGTACCAAAACAAACAAACACCACAAACACCACCAGCACCAACAAAAAACTATACTTATGGCCTTATGCCTAGGTTATTTCAGTAGTTATATGAAAAAACTAGGCAACCATAATAATTCTTGAAGGAGAAACTGGCTTTTTTCTTACTAAGTTCTTTTATACTACATTTTTCTTTAATATCATGTCTTACTTATTAATAAATATTTTAAAATATGTTTAATTTAAAATCTAAGCAGATATAGAGGACGAGACATGTAGCTTGATCGTATAGTACATGCTGAGCATGACTGAAGCTCTGTGCCTTATAAAAAAATCATTAAAAGATGTAAGCAGACAAATGTTTTACTTATGAAAGCACAGAACCCCTCCCTGTATAAATGTTTACATCCTGTTCTTGTTCTTTCTGTGACCTTACCATTATTGTGATTTTTAAAAATAATAATTCTTAGGAACTGTGGGAGGCAGAACAGAGACACAGAGGGTTTTGATGATGGAAATTGATATTTATTCTGCAAATATTTGTAACTACATGTTATGTGATAGGTCCTAGGCAAGGTACTTCCTCCTTTCTCTAACTTCTGGAAGGCTCCTTGTGTAAACATCCAAGCATTTTTTTTCTTTCAGAATAGAGTTCTTCAGGCTTAAAATGCTTCCCATAGATAAATGGCAGTCTGTTCTGCATGAACATAGTGCTGGTCAGCTCATCTGCAGGGAGAATCATTCACAGAATAGCATGAGGTGGGTCACAGGATGTTGGCTGAGGCACACACCACACAGATGACATGTATGTGAGTAAGAGGGTACTCCACATGGATGACAGACTGCTCTTGACTAGATCTTCAGTGCTGAAGAAACAAAAGTCAGAGGGACAATGCTAAAGGGAAAGTGGTAAGGAAAGAGTGGATTGTTGGCTTAGGAACTGGTGTAGTGCAGGAATGCCAAAACTGACAAAATTGTTGAATTACTCAAAATCTGATTTCCAAGTTTGTTTGTATTTACTTATTTATTTATTTGGTACAGCGTCTTGCTACACAGCTCAGACTCCTAGTGATCTTCCTGTCCCAGTCTTCCCTGCACTGGGATTACAAGTGTGTGCCACCAAGCCCAGTTTTTGTGGCCCGCACAGTGTGCCTGGGGTTCCAGGAACAGCATGGCACATGGTACCACAGATCTTTGCACTTGCCAAGCACGTGCTTACACAGCTGAGCTATCTCCTCAGCCTTCCAAAGTTTTATAACCAGTATTCAAACACACAACGAGAGCCTGAAATACTCATTAAACTTGATATCTAAGACAACTTTTATAAAATCACAGGACAATCTAACTTGAATTCATATTTTATATAGACGATGAAATAATTAAAATTATTTCTATTTGCTTACATTTTTAACACTCTAAAACTCTTCAACATACAGTTTCTCTAAGTCTTCATGTAAATACTGTGAGAATTCTTTTCAATTTTTCAGATGAAAAATTCTCTTGGAGGTAGAATCACTTGACTACCTCTGAACCGAGTTGGGAACTGCCTGAGGTTAGACCAGCATGTGTGGCTTTACCTGTTGGTATGACCCTAGTCTCATACGTTGTTGGGAGCCATGGAAACTGGAAAATTGGTCAAATGCAAAAAAGCTGGACTAGGCCTCAGTGCCTAAAGCAGTCAAGCTACCTCAGTCTTGAGATAAGCATCCTGACTGGTTAATGTCACTATTAGTGTCACATGTAGCTTTGTAAAGGTATAAACATCCATACTATTGCTTAGGACAGGGGTCATCTCACCAAACCAGACAGACAGACTACCACCTAACCCAGCTCTTGTCTTCTTGTCTATCTTTTTTTCATTCCTTCTGCCATTTCTACCGAGGTACAATGATCACACTGAGACCAACAAATCCCTACAATACGTGTCTCCCCCAAAATAGGCAGAGAACACATGATTTTATCAGGGAAAACCCTCCCATTTTCATGAAATAGCTTACATCCTTAGCTCTCCCCATTTCTTCCATTCTTCACTTCCAAACTAACTTCCTAGCCCTACTGCATGGCTGACTTTTCCAGAGTCCACTTTGGATTAGACCGTTCTCCCTGGGCATCTCAGTTGGCCATGGACAGCCTACAAAATAAAGGACAATGCCGGCAATCAGGCCCTACGTCTCAGCTCCATCCACCCTTAGGTCCTCTTCCTAGTTCAGTGTGCCAATTCTTGTTACTTTCACTCTAACCAAGCAGGGTCAGCATGGGGTGAGCAAAGACTCACAATCTAAGGTTTGCCAAAGAACTTGGCAATGAAAATTAACATTGTAGTATAATATTTTAAATACAAAAACAAGATTAGCACAAAACACATAATAAATATAAAGACAAAGTTTCAAATAAAGACAGAATTAGAGTTATTGTTGTTTCATTCTGTTCCATATTCTAAAATACCTCTAAAAAGCTCTGTTACTTGTGTTGCAACGACTTCCCCATCGGTTACTTTGACAGTGTTTCTCCAAACTTAGTTCTCATAACCCCTTTCTACATTGGCTGCCTCTCTTTTCTTGGCATGCTCCGACGTTGCTCAGTAGCTCACTTCTGTGAGGACAGCCTATTTCCCCTAGTACTTTGAAGATAGTCCGAATCACCTTGGATCCTTTCCAGGGCCTTTCTAAACTACAGTGGGCACTCAGCACCTTTTCAAGAAAAGGACGCAGCTTCTTGTCTCCCTTTGGCTGAACGGGGAAGGTCCAGAGTAATTGAATTGGTTATGGAGATTTATTAGCCAGGATATTTTACACCAAAAACAGAAAATCTAAATCTCAGTCATTTCTCGAAAAACAAGAAAATCCCGCAAAAATCACGTCTGAAATCTCGCATGGCAGCAGTGGGCGCTTAGCGCCAAGGAGCAGCAGTGCTTCAGAGCTGTCCCAGCTAGCAAGCGGTGGCCTCCGCCTGCCCGTTGGGCTTTCAGGATCTACCAGGCTTCATCAGCTTGCCACCTTAAGCATGAAGGAGGGAGTGGACTGGATCAAAGTCCATCTGCTGGATCTACTCTTTCGTTCTTGGAGAGCAAATGGTTCCTGGTTGTCCTTTCAAATAGTCTTGTGCAGAGGCAGATGCACCCTACTTGTCTAGCCTGCAAACTTCCCACAGCCCCTGAAACTCACAAGCCTTCCACAAGACCAGTTTCTCCCAGTCCTTTGCTCAGAGGCCTCTCTTCTAACCTGGCTCTACTCTGCCTTGCTTCCCGCGCTGGGGCTCTGCTGTGCCCGGGCGCTGGTCTCTGCCCCAGCCTGGAGCGCGGGCTCTCCCGCGGCGGCACTGGGCATGCTCAGAGGCGGCGGCGGGGGCAGGTTGGCCTCGCAGGCGCTAGCACTCCGCGGCTGGCGGGCGGGAGGGCGGCGCGGCTGCAGCCTGAGCTCCTGCGCCTGAGTTGGAGTTGCCGGGAGTTTTCCCCTCCCTCTTCGCGCGCGCAGCAAGAGCCCGCGCGCGAGCCGCGAGCAGCAGCTAGCCGGCGCCCGGCAGCCCACCCCTGTCCGGAGCCCGGAGCCCCGCGCGGGGCAGCCCCCGGGGAGGAGCCTCACCCGCTGGGACGCGCGCCACGCGCTGGCACCGCCGGGCCGCCCGTCCGGCTGCACGGTAGGGCCCGAGGGCTGGGAGCCGAAGGGGTGGGGGAGGCCGGGAGGACCGAGGATGCAGTCGCAGCCGCGGCAGCTGTGGAGCCCCGGCGCTCAGTCCGCGCGGCCGGCGGGGCAGGGGCTGGGCTGCGGGGCGGGGGCCGCGGGCGGGCGCTCGGGGCGCTGCCTGCGAGTTGGCGGGCGGCGGGAGAGGGGCTGCTGCGTGCGCGCAGAAGAGACTCGGTCCTAATTGTGTCTAAGCCTGGGACCGTGCGCGGGCCAGATTGGGCAGAAAAGTTGAGGATGGAGCTCGTCTCCTGGCAGTGCCTCTGTGGCTCTGTGGTCCCCGCGGGTTCCCCGGAAAGCTTGCCCGGTGGGGACCTCCGTGGGTCGCTGCGCCCCTGCGCTGCGCTCTTCCATCCCCTGCCGAAATCCCTGAATCGTCCCTTATCTTTTTGATTCCTTACATCTTCCGGGAAAATCATTGCGGCCCCAACTGAGGCGGGCTCTTCGGCGGGCCGCTCGGCGGGCACAGCTCCCTGCCCCTGGCACGTTTAGCACTGGGTGTTGCCTCCTCCCCAACCTCAGGCGCTGCCAAGGGCGCCGGGTTCCGAATTCGCTTCTGCCGTGCACTCGAAAGGGAGCCTCACACACCGGGCGGGCATCTTGGCTGGAGTAGTGCGTGGCCCGATTTTCCCTCCTGCCTTTCTCAGGTCGATTACACCCCACGCCGCTCACTGTCGCTCAGGTCATAGCCTGGAGGGTCAGGTGAAGTGTTCAGATTAGCGTACTGTTCCTTAGTAGAGGTGCTTAAGGGGTATCTGCCTTTGCTTCTGGCGCAGGACTTAATAAGGAGCCTTCTTCCCCCCTCAGTTATTGTTTCCTCAGAGACTAGGTGGGAAAGAATAGTGATTGCAGGCCCACAAGACACTTTCTCTCGTTTTATCTTGTCCTAAGTTAGCATTATGGGCCACCCCTGGGCTCTGAACTGCGAGGCACTGTGCTGACTGCGAGGGTGTGGAAGATGCTTATGGGTTTCTCCAGGCTCCACTTTTTTTGCTTCTTGTTTTGAGTTTTGGGTTTTGCCTGCACAGAGCTGCGCTGTCACAAAACCAGAGATGGGGGTGGGGATGAGATTAGGGGTTGCAATGGGAGTGGGGTAAGGTGGGGTGGAGCAGTGTCAGCCCAGGCCAGGAGCTGCTGCTTGCCTCCGAGGGAGGCTGATAGTGGGACTCTGTCCAGAAATGATTATGCAGGCTAGAAATATGCCTCCCTGCCTCTCTTTCCCCCTTTTTTGGCTGAACACCTTGGCTGCTGAGTTTGTGTGTTAAGTTCTTAAAGGAGCATTTACACTTTGCGCAAGCGCTGTCTTTTAGGAGCCCACCTTTTTTTTTTTTTTTTTTTTTTTCCTCTAGGCTTTATCCACTTTTGACAGATTCTTAGATTCAGGCTTCAGGTACTGAATAAATTACACATGTCCCAAAGTCATAGAAGTCTAGAAAGGTCAGGTTTCAGCTTTTTAGCTGATTAACAAACTGATAAACACATGGTTAGCCCCTTTCAACATCAGTTTTCTCTTCTGTTGAATGGGTTAGTCATGATCTGTGCCCCTCCATTACAGAGTTGTTGTGAGTCTTGGATAAATGCAATGAAAACTACTGAGAAAACTTCAAAGCACCATTCACACCTTAGTGATTATCTCTACATTTTTTACTCATTTTTGGGAAATAACTGATTCTTAATTATAACAAAACATCTGAGTCTTTTCCTGGATGAGTACTGGGAAATTTACTACCTTAAGCTCTTTGAAAGTAGCTATTTACTGCCCTGTCCTCCCTGTTTTCCACTGAACCTTCTCCCTTTTGACTTGATGAAGAGCTGGAATTTCAGTTCTCATATCTCTCTGAGGGAGCCAGTGTGGTATAGATTAGAAGACCACCTCCATTGCCTTATCAACATCAGCAGTCCTGGGCCCCAGCACTGTCACATCGGCAGTCAGCAAAACTTTGGCTTGAGATACAAGATTGATGAAGAAGCTAGCCAGCCCGAGGGTGGAACTCTGAGTGGACGTGTCATGGTGTCCTTCAACTAAGGACTCAAAGCTCTCACTGCTGAAATTAGTCTTTGAGAGGAAAAGTCAATGCCAGTCAGAGGCAAAGATAGGAGAAATTGTCTTGTCATCATCAATAGGAGTTGAGTCAGGCTCCTAAGTCACCCCAGGTGTGCATCTTCCTAGATTCTTGGGCAGTAATTCTCAACTTCAGCCTCAAATCTCCTGGAGAACTTGTTAAGGCCCAGACTGTTGGGGTCTCCTCTCAGGGACTATGATTGTCTAAGTTTAGAAAGTAGGACCAACAATTTACATTTCTAACCAGTTTCAGATGATTCTAAAGCTGCTAGTCCTGAGATCAGGCCTATCTAATTACTAATCTCTATGATGAGAGGGGAAAAGTGAGGTTTATTCTGAAATGCCAGTGTTAGTACTTACTATACAGAGACAGAATTTCTTTTTTTTATATTTATTTATTTATATTTTTATTTATTTATTTATTTGAGAGAGAGAGAGAGAGAGAGAGAGAGAGAGAGAGAGAGAGAGGTGTGTGTGGCCAGCTCAGCCCACCAGGGGGCGGGGCTGGCTGGCATGTGGTGCTGGGGGATTGAACCACGGTCCCTGATGCTTTGCTAAGCTTGTTCTAAGTAGGTGCTTTAGACCACTGAGCCATCTCTCCAGCCCAGAGACAGAATTTCTTACAAGTGTCTTGGGAAGTTGCCTTAAGCATTATATTTTCCAGCATGTGTTTTCCAGTTTTGAATATTCTGATTGCTCTTTTAATAAGTGAATTTTACAAAAAGATTCTTCTTTTCATTCTATCTATCTATCTATCTTGCACCTATCTAGATCCAAAAACTAAACTTTCCTTTCTTGGGTTTCTTGAATACTTGTGCAAAGGAGGTTGCATATGGATCTAACAGCTTGAATCATAAAGGTGTAGGACAGTTAAAATCACTTAAAAGCAAATTTGAAAAGTAATTTCAGTGATGTCTTCTCTGAGTGGACACCTTTCCAAGGGATAAGGCATGTGAAGGACCCCACATAACAAGTTGTCTCCTAGTAGTTTTCCATTCCTTCTGGAGAATGGTGGCATTGGCAGTGGCTGAGACACTGTCCTACCCTCCAAGGGGTGGAAAGTCTGCTTTCAGGGGCAGCTGGGTAGTATCCAGGAGAACCACGAGTGAATTACATTACAATTAAGCATTATTTGGATCCAACCCAATCTTAACTTCTTGTCTTCCTGACCATGCTGCGAGTTTACCATGACTTGCTGTGACCTAGATTGTGGCCTTGAACTTTAACTTCTTTGCATTAGAGACTTCAGGAGCCTGCTTGAATTGGGAAGAAGCCTGAGATAACATCCAAAGGAAGGAATAAAATTTATGTCAGGTAGCACCCAAACACATGAGGCATCTGAAAAGGTCAGTCAGCTCTTTGGTTCTTGTGTTGCTATGCCAAATGGAATCTTAGCAGACTGTCATGCTTTATCTCAGCTTTCCATTTGTGCTTTGTTTTAGTGTTAAAGTGATTAGCACTAGAGAAACCTATCAGTAAATCAGAAATCTATTCAAAGACTCAAGTGTGCCACTTAGTGTTTTAGTAGATAAAACTGAAAGGCTAAACCTGCCTTCCTGCAGTAATCAGTGCTTGGTAAAGAAGAGTCTTTGGGTTGTAATTCTTCGGATTTAGAAGCTTGTTTAAATGCTTCTCCCACTTATCATAAGTAGGGAACATTTCTGTTTAAAATTCCTTCCCATAACTTGATGTGTATATTTTGGGTGTTCCCTACTTTTTACTGTGGGGATTTTTCCAGTGTGAGAAAAACTGTTTTCCTTATCACTATTGTTTGGTTTTCTTAGCAATGACCCTCTGATATCTTTTGCTCCCCTTAATAAATCTGCTGTGAGACAATCATTACATTTGAATACATAATTTCTCTTTGGATATCAGGACTCTCAATCCTGGGTTAGAGAGTCAAGGCCCATTCCTGGAACCAGACTCCAACTTTCCTAGAGGGTGCTTTTAAACAAAAATCCTAGATAATAGTGCAGTAGCTCAAATCTAAAAATCATGTTCCCCTCCCCTCCCCTCCCCTCCTCTCCCCTCCCTCCCCCCCTTTCAGCATTTTCCAGTTTCAGAAACCCAGATGGATCTTAAACATTATGAACACATTTAATATACAGTTTTTTCTCCTATCCTGTTAAAAGCATCTACCAAATTGATGTTGTCTTAAAACAGAGCAAATTTATTTCCTCAACCCAGTTGAAAACATGGTTTCTACCCAGCACTGTCCAGCTGATAGAATTGAGCAGCAATTGAGTTAGCTCAGCATTTCCCAGAGTATGTTGGAAGAATGCTGTTGGGGTGGATGTTAATAGGTGTGCTCTTGTAAAGGGCAAATCAATGTGGGAAGCATCACCCATTATTTTTCCCTCTTACAGAGATTTTCAACATGCCTATCATATCAAAGACTTGGAGAAGTACCATATATAACAAAATGCTGCTTAAATTTATTCAGATTAATCCTTGTTTCCCAGAACACAGAACACTTTAAGCTTTTATTTGTATGTTTTAGGACATTATTATTGAATTAGCACATTCTAACAATTCTAGTATACTGTTTAATGGTAGTTAAGGATAAAGCATTTTAACCTAGTACATGAAAAATAAATAAAGGAACATTATATATA
>NW_004524793.1:3323276-3324684 GCF_000260255.1 Octodon degus
AAATTAATTAGTGAACTCTACAAGTGATTTTTTTTATTTTAATGAGAAACACTTAAAGCAATGTTTGCTAAGAAATTCTTCATGAAGTTGCCAAACAGTGATAATATAAATGGTGAGGTCATGTTTTCCTAGAGACAGAGCATTTTAGTTTGGTGATATAATGGAGCAGCAGTGTGAACACTTGTAGTTGCGCCTGAGTATAAATAATTTTCAGAACATACAGAACAAAGGGCAGTGCCTAGCAAATGCTAGACTTAGGGATGCTGGGGATAGGTTACTCTGTCTTGATGCTTTAAATTTACTAATGAAGCAGGTGATTTTTAGTGAATAATGGAAAGCAAATTGCAGATAAGTGAGTAGAAATGTTAGCAAGTAGATGGCAGCAAGGAGAGTGTTTTTCAGAAAGGGAGAGAAGAAATGTTCCTGGCCCATGAGACAATTGAAGTGAATGGCCTCAGACACAGAGAGGTGCATTACAGTGTAAGCTCAGCTGAAGATTATTGGCTAATAGGGGAAAAGCTTCTCAGGAAGAGGGTGCTTGCCTGAAGTTTCAAAAAATAGCAAGAAAGAACTGTTACAACTCAACAATAAAAAGGCGAATAACCCAGCTTAAAAGTAGGCAAAGGATTTGCATAGATATTTCCTTGGAGAAGCATATGAAAATGTGCTTAACATGGTTAGTCACCAGAAAAATGCAAATCAAAATCACAACGAGATACCACTTCCTATCTACAGGATGGCTGTGATCAAAAACACATAGGAGAAATTGGAATCCTATTGTGCTATGTTGCTGATGGGATTGTGAAATGTGCAGCCACTCTGGAAAACAGTTTGGAAATTCCTCAGAATGTTCAACATTGACTACCTAAAGGCCAATTCTGCTCCTAGGCATATTATATAGAGAATTGAAAACATATTCATGTTAACACTTATAAGTTAATATTCATAGTAGTGTTAGTCTGAATAGCTAAAGGATGGAAGCAATCCAGATGTCCACCAACTAAGGAATAAACAAGATGTGGAAAATCATTTAGTTATATGAAGGAATGAAGTTTGGACTCATGCTTCAACATGAATGAACCTTGAAAACATGCTGCGCGAAAGAAGTCAAATATAAAAGACCACATAATACATTATTCTTCATGAAATATCCACCCCATTAATATCTGTAGTAATTAGTGATTGCCAGGAGTTGAGAAGAGAGAGAATGGGGGAGCGACTATTTATGGGTATGATGTTTCTTTTTAGGATGACAGAAATGTTCTGGAATTACGTGGTCAAGATTGCACAACTTTGTGAATACACTGAAAAGTATTGAGTTATGCGCTTTAAATGGGTACATTTCATGGTACATGAGTTATAGCTCCATACCAAAAAAAAAAAAAAAAAAAAAAAAAAAAAAAAAAAA
>NW_004524793.1:3324784-3351611 GCF_000260255.1 Octodon degus
CACAGGAAGACTTTCACAGTGTCTGAGGCCAAATTAAAGTAACAAAAAAATTGCAAGAGAACTTTACCAATAAACTGCCAGTTTCTGCCCTGAAAACATATCTGAACTATTCCTTCCTCTTTGTTTATCTTTGCTCCAGGATTCTCCTGTTGCTTTCTCATCTAATAAATCTTTTCTCTGAATTTAAAGGTTTTGTTCTGTTTTGTGCCTGTGTCAGTGGAATGGTGGCTGGTGCCTTGTGATCTTCAGATTTGTCTGTTTCTGTATTTTCTTTTGGAAATGAATTCCATATTTAGGCTTCCTTTTTATGAACCACCAGAGGGCATGCTGACTGGACAGCTTATGCTGAGCTTCTCCTTTAAGTTTTGACTGTGGCACACATGTTACTGTCATTTACTAATTTCTTTGTAGAGCTCTGTCATGATGGCCCTACTGCCCATTTTAAAACCTTGATTCTGTTCCAATAAGATTCACATAGCCCTCAGCGTTATGAGACTGTGCTTGGCCCCAGAGTCATGAGGCTAGAAGGGATTTAATACCACTGGAACTGAAGCAGTCCCTATGGCTGGAGAGATTTTCTTCTTTCTCTAACAGTGTCGTGTAGTAGTGCTTCTCAGACTTGTGCACAGTGAGAGCTGGGAATCTTGTTCAAATGTTGATTCCCACGTAGTAGGCTAGGATGGGTCCTGAGACTCTTAGTCCCAATGTACTTCCATGGTATTAGGGGCTGCCCTCCTGTGCATCCCAAGTAAGTAGATGCTGGTGCACCACTCAGATGATGGCTCTACAAAGGGGCAGAGTTGAACTTGAAACATGGCTCGCCACCAATTGCTATATGACATTGTCAAGTTAATTAACTACAGTTTTCTGTAACATCAGAGTAAGACTGACTTCATAGAAATATGCCTGGCATAGGGGCAGCCAGATAGCTCAGCAGACAAAAGCACCTGCTTAGGCAGGCACAGGGACCAGGCTTCGATCCCCAGAGTGCTGTGCCGCCCCCAGGATGTGTTGAGATGGTGACTGAGACTGGACGTGGTGGTGCCTGAGAAGCTGAAAACAGGAGATTCACTGTGAGTCTGTCTGTATAGTGAGACTCTGTAGGCCCTGTACTAAAATACAAAAAATAAAATAAGTGCTATTTGCCTTCTCCCTTCTACCCTGGCTAAAATACATGAGGAATAAGGGGAAAATAAATGTGGAAAAACAAGGAGAAGAGTTTTTTTTTTTTGTTTTTTTTTTTTTCCTTTGTTTGGATGCAGTTGGTATGGGGAGAGGTCTAGGGAAAAGGATTATGAGTCCAAGTCCTAGAGAAAAATTAATTTGCTTTTTGGCTCTACAATTACTGTCGTTTTGAAGTCTCTGTAGCAGTCTTACATAGCGGAGTGTGGAGTACTTTTTGTTGTAGTGTGGGGTGAGTAGTTTGCTTTTATGGAGTGGCCTCCCTTGGAGCACAAAGCCATCTGTGAACTGCTGCGCTGGTGCGGTTCTTCCTCGGTGGCTTGGTGGTGTCTGCGCATTCTTGTGGAGCAGAACTCTGCCCTCCCTTACTGACCTTTATCTTTTAAATGGATAGAAGAAATAAAGCGACCTACAGTGTGAATCACTGTGGTTCATTAGCACCCCCAGTGAAAGCTTCTGGGGAAGGAGATTGCAAATATTTGCTTCAGTGTTGGCCGCAGAAAATCTGGGAATTTCATTAGTTTACTTTCCATGAGTCTATTAACTCTGGGAAGGTTCAATTGAATTAGGCTAATGGGGAGCAATTGCTGACGAAGAGCTGGAGACTAAAACTTGGCATGGGCCATGGGTCCCCTACCCACAGCCTGTGCTACTTGCCCTTGGGAGACCCAGCCTCCTCCGAGGCTACTTTGGGCCAGTAAAATCTCCCATGGGGTTGGCCCGAGAGTATTACGGGTGCTATGTGACGCACTATTACTTTGTACTGCTGGGTTAGAGAATCATGTTCTCATAGGGTTACACGAGGTAAGTTGGTAGCTTGTTAACTTTCCTGTCCCTGTCTCCTTTATCATTTGAAGTGGGAGGAAATCAGAGATTGTGGCTACAATTTCATTTACCTTGACAATCCATTTTACTTTCTTTTGAGACACAATATATGAAAACAGTTTTAAAGGCTTAAACTAATAAAGCCACAAAGGCTTGGAATTCATTGCTTTCCAAAGGGTGTTGAATCTGCCCTGGGAGCCCCTCTTCCATAATCTTGTTGGACTCTTTCAAGAATTATCAGGTCTGCATTTTTAACATTTCTCCACTGACTTTGAAAAACAGGTTGTTCTCATTGTTACAACACTGGAGCTGAGCATTTAAACTGATATTGCACCAACTGCAGATGATCAAAGATAGGATGCTTGAGTTGAAGCCTACTGCTGTAGGCCTCACTGGAAGCCCCTTCACTATCCTTTATGAAGGAGGAGGGAGAAGTGTCCTGTGAGAAGGGAATTATCTGACCTCTGAGGAAGGCAATTATGTGTGCTTCAATTTAGTACTCTTCTGTAACTATTAGTAGCCAACACTGCTGGGAAGGATGTGTATCAATGACATGCTTTTGGTTTTAGACTGCTGCGGAATATGTTGCCTCATGTGGTCTAAGGTAAAAGTCAGCTGTAAGCTGTACCTAGTCATTGAAAAGTTTATATTGTTCTTGAAGAATTTAATCTACTTTATCATTCAATAGCAATCAGGAAGATATCTTGTTACTGAGAAAGAGCCAAGGGTATAAAATGGGGCATTCCTAAAGTAAGTCCCTTTAAAATTAAGTCCCTATGCATATATATCAACAACAACCAAACCCCTCTACCTTGAAGGTAGAATGTTGGTTGGTACTTATGTAAGGAACTCTAAACTAGTCATGTGGACATTTCTCCCAATGTTATTTATTGGCCAGTGAGAAATGAAACTTTCAGATTCTTTTCTGATATTGCCAACCACACACTGATCTATGTAATAGTTGAATTTTGAAAATGAAACAAGGACTTCTAAATTCAGATACCTTCCCTACAATAGTGCTTGTCCCCCAACCCTATTAAACTATGAACTTCAAAAATAGGATCCTTCTTCCTACCACCTGAGTCCTTAAGAATAAAAACTACTCACACCTGTGATAAAATAAAGAATCAATAAAAATAAATTGAGCTTTACAGCTGTTTTTCTTCCGAGATTCCTCCTTACTCTATGACTATAGGTCTTTCTGTCAGTACATATTTTAATTATTTAACATTTGTGTGTACGTTATATGCTAACACAGTTCATGGTTCTTAGCACTACAACTATTGATTTCTTTTTTTTTTATATTGATTTCTTTATTCCTCACAATCAACTCTCAGAAATGAATACTGTTACTTATCCTCATGAAGTTGAAAGACTGAGGTAGAGAGAAGGTAAATGACTTATCAAAGGCCCACGGTGCCACAAAATTGTCTCTGTACACACCCACTGTTCTTCCTAAGTCAACTTTCAAGTACAACCATCCCTACTTTTCCTGAGAGTTGCAAAAAAACGAGACCAGCTCTGTCATTCTGTGTTCCTTTCCCCTACCTCTCTTGACCCTACTTGCCTAAGGTCCCGAAAAAATGACTTGAGTTTGGAATATAAAGTAGAATGTGTAGGATCTTGACTCTTTCAGGTCTGAGGTGAAGCCACTTAGACAGTTCTATTTAGCGTAAGCCCCATTATTTGGGGAAGACTGTGACTTCCAGCTCTAGCCCCAGGCTGCGTCAGACGACCAGCTGTGTGATCAAGTTCAGGGTATCTTAAGCCTGTGTGTGCATATGAATCAGCTGGGTTTCCTGTTAAGACGCAGATTCTGATTCACTGGGTTGAGAGTAGGGCCGGGGATTCTGCTCCTGTCACACTTCTGGGAAGTGAGAAGGGCTAGTTCTTCTGAAGGGCTGGAGGAACAATCACCTTATGTGGAGCCAAGCCTGATATTCCTAGTACTATCTTGCCTGGCAAAGGTCTACTTTTTAACCTGCAGCCCAGCAGGAACATACTCGTAACACATACACTAAAACACTGAAATCTGCATGGAGACAGAAGAAAACTGAAAAAGAGAGAAAGTTAAGAGTAAATGAAATTTGGTGCCTCCACAATGGAGAGTGTGCCTCATTTCCATATGGGAGCCGAAAAGCTTGCTCCTTATGATAGAAAAGCTTATTGAGTGGCTGTGGTGATATTGCTGGAAAGGTGAAGGATGGAATAACTTTCTGTGTGAGTTGAAATGAAATTTCACAAAGAACCTGTGCACTGGTCTTTAAGACTCTTGAAAGTAACTCCCGGAGCTCTTCTAAGTTTCTTCAGGATCTTGCTGTTCTTCAACCTTATCTATCTTCTGTGGGTTTTGTTGATATTACAAGAACAAGTGTTGGGGTACCATTTTGTGGTGTAGTACAATGAACTTCCATACAGAACACCCACCTATTTAATTAAATTTTTTTTTTTTTTGGCAGTATAAGGGATTGAACTCAGGACCCTGTGCTTGCCAGGCAGGCACTTATTCCACTGAGTTATCTCCCCACGCCCCTTTTTCCCACCTATTTAATCTCAAAACAGATCAAGAAAAAAGCAACACTAGACTGCCCAAGCCTTTCCTTGTACCTTCTGATCACCTCCTTCTCATAGGTCACTGTACTGACTTCTCAAATTAGAGGCCAGTTTTTCTAATTCTGAGCATTTATGTCAGTGAACTCATATTTTTCTATTCTTTTATGTCTGAGTTTCCAATTTTGTATTTTTATCTTTAATTTTAAAAAATTATTTATTTAGTACAGGGTTTTGCTATGCAGCTCAGACTCATAGTGATCCTCCTGTCTCAGCCTTCTCAGCAAGGGGATTACAGGTGTGCACCTCCATGCTCACTTAGATGGCTGAGCTATCTCCCCAGCCCCAAATAAAAGAGTGCATATTTATTGGGTACAATATGTTCTGATATATGTGTATATATATATATATATGTAAAATTTCTAAATCAATTAATGTATTGATGGATATGTGAGATACATCTATTTGTGATGAGTTCACTTAAAATCTACTTTCTACCAGTTTTCAAATATGTGCTATGTTGTTGTTAATAGTACTGTGTTGTACAATAAATCTGGGGTATTTAAGTCTCCTCCCTAACTCAAATGTTAACATCGTTTGGCCAATATTTCCTTTACCTGTCCACCAAAGGCTCTTCCTAACCAGTGTTCTACTGTCCATTACTATGAATTCGAATGTCTGACTTCTTTCCCTTGATTTTATTTATGCGAGCCATGTCTATTCTGCATGTGGAAGTGGCCTTCTCATCTTCATTGTCAGATAACAGTCCATAGTTGCCGATGGAAGATAATGAAGTTGTTTCCCATTCCAGGAGAATGCTGCTGCCGTGAACATTCATACATGTATTTCTTGGTCAATACATTTTGGCACTTCTGATTGTGTAGGAGTACGTGCAGCAGCTGAATCCTTAGGTGTTAGTATGTTCAGCTTTATCATGTACAGCCCAACAGTTTTCCAGTGTCATCGTTTATAGGCTCATTAGGTGTAAATCAGATTTCCATTGCTCTACTTTACTATGATGAGCCATTTTAATTTTAGTCACTTTGCTGAATATAGTCATTTGGTTTGCATATAGTATTATCATTATGGTTTTCATTTACATTTCTCCATTACCATGTGAATTTAGCTACTTTGCAATACATGTTGGCAGTATCTTCTGAAGTTCCTATTCAGGTCTTTTGCTTACTTTTCAATGTGTGTGTGCGTGTGTGTGTGTGTGTGTGTGTGTGTGTTATTTTATGCTTTTTAAATTTTTGTTTTTATTTTGGTATTTCCTTTTTATCAAATGAGAGTTCCAAGGAACATTTATAAAAAAATCATTGAACTTTATAGTCATGGGGATTAGCTGTCACTGATACTTGAGTTTATCCTTTAAATTTTATTTTTTTTTTTATGTATTTTGTACAGGGTCTCACTACACAGCTTAGACTCATAGTGATCCTCCTGTTTCCAGCCTCCCCAGAGCTGCGATTACAGGTGTGTGCCACCACACCCAGACCCATTGCTTGCTCTGCTCACCCAGGGTTGGGGCCAGCACAGTGCACAGTATCAGGGCTTGAACCGCTGTCCCTGCCCTTGCCTAAGCACATGCTTAGCCACTGATCTATCTCACCGGCCTTCCTTTAATGTTTTCAGAGAAGATATAATCAATGGTAGTTTATAGAATCATAAAATACTTTAGCAAGGAAACTTCTTGAAGAGTTTTAACCTGGGGGTGTGACCTAGACAATGGTAAAGTTATGAGGTCACTTAAATCATTTAACCAGTAAATGAGTTTGCCTTTTATAGAAGTCACTTTGGAAGATAGCAAAACTATAACTGAAAAACCAATCATTTAATTATTGGACTTGCTTTTTCTCAGTGCTGAGATGAAGCACAGGGTAGGTAAGCTCTCTTAGTATTGGGCTACATCCCCAGTCTGTTTAAATTTACTTTGAGACAGAGACCTTACTAAGTTGTCTAGGCTGACCTCTAACTTGAGGATCTTGCCTCAGTCTCTGCAGTGACTGGAATTATGGGCATGCCATACCATATTTGGCTTTTTTTTTTGTGTGTGTGTGTGTGTGTGGAACTGGGGATTGAACTCAGGCCCTTGTGCTTGCCAGGGAAGCGCTTATTCCACTGAGCCATCCCCCCAACCCCACCATATTTGGCTTTGAAATTGATTTGAGTAAACATTTTTGAATATTATAAGTTGGTTTTAAAATGACCTATAAGATCAGGTATGGTGACAAATACCTGACTTGGGAGGCTGAGGCAGGAGGCACTTGGGAGGCTGAGGCAGGAGGCTCTTTGTGAGTTCGAGACCAAGCAAGGCTACAAAGTGAGCTTAAGGCCAGCCTGAACTACATAGAGAGATCGTGTCTCAAAAAGACAAAAGAAAAAAAAAAAGAAAAAAGATCTGCAAGTATGTACGGGATTTAGGCAAAAAGTACCTTTTAGATCTCCATGAATAAGAGAGGGAAATGAAATACTATTTATAACTTTCTAGTAAAAGATAGGGAACTGGAACACCTCTTTCTTTTTTTCCTTTCTTTCTCTTCCTTTATTCACTGTAACAGAAGACATTATAGGGCAGAAGAAGATACCATTTCACAGTGTCTTTAGTCTGTACAGTTACCTATGAAACACTGACTCCTTTTAGTATTTTTGTTTTATGCACAAAATGCCAGATGTTTAGGAAGACAAGAACATGATTTCGGAGTTAAAAACAGCTGTCCACCCTTTCCTTCTCCCTACCCTATTAGTCAGCTTCCCATCGCTGTGACAAGGCACCTGCCATAAACAACGTAAGAGGAGGAAAGATTTATTCTATCTCCCAGTCTCAGAAGTTTTAGGCCTTTTTGAAGCTGTGGGGTTGGATCTGTGGTAAAGCAGAACTTCACAGTAGGGAGTAGTGACTGGCCAAGTCTGCTCCCCTCATGGAGATCAGAATGAACAAGAGAGCAGGAGGCTGGGGTTCCCGTATCCCTTCAAGGGCAGTGGCCGGTGACCCGCTTCTCTCACCAGCCACCACTTCCTAGAGTTCCTTCCACCCCTTTCTAACACCATCATCTGGGAACCAAGCCTCAGGGGTGCATTTCCAGATCGCCTGCTTCTTGTGCCCTTTCCACCTGTCTGTAGCCTGGCATGCTACCAAGAACAGGGTGGGCTTCCTCAAGGAGATGGTCTCACCTGGCTATCGGGGTGAGCGCATCAACCAGCTCATCTGCCAGTTGAACTAGTTCTAGAGAAAAGTGCCTTGAAGCATGTTTTTGTTTTTGGAACTGTTACCAAGTGTCTTCAGAAAAGGTGAGTTTTCTGCTCTCAGAGACTGGAAGGGAATCACCATGGCAGGCACCTCTTAGCACTGCAGCTTTAAGAAAGACTTCCATTGTTTCCCATCATGCCGCACTGAAATCAACACTTGCTGTGGAGGAAGAGGTGCATCATCTTTTGTTGCATCTTCTGTCCTGGGACTCACTGTAGGTGCTTGAGTAACCTAAGGAGGGTAGGAGGCTCCCTGTCCCTATGAGTCAGCCAGACATTTACTTGAATCTAGAGCCCCAGGGCTTTCTTTTGAAAAGACTGAAATACAGTTACAAAAAACAAAACAAAAAAACACTCTTTTGGGTTCAAACTATAACACTCCCTTCTCTGACAAGTGTCAGAGGAATCACAGACTCTGTCACCTCAGAACCATGTAGTGCTGTAATGGTGATGTCTGCATTCTTCCCTGTCCTTTCCTGCAGTCCTGGACCCTCATGGGGCCTCTGCTGGCCTGGCAGTCTGTGAGGGTGAGACTCCTTTGTGGCCGGTGTCTTGCTCCAGGTCACACTTGCTCTTCCCAGAGCTGAGCCCCTGGGCCCTGTTGCTGGTGGGTGCTCCTCAGGGCTCTTCAGTGTCCTGCTACAACTCATCAGCTGACCTGTGAGCCTTGTTCTGTTTGCTCCTTTTTCTTCCTGACTGAACAGCCACACAGATAATACCTCACACCATGTCAATGAATAATCTCACGATTGAAATTGTATTTCTGTGTAGAAAAGAGTCTTTTCCTGGGTAGACGTTATGTAAGGTAGAGTGTTGCTTCAGTATTTTCATTTTCCTTCAGCTCTAACCTTTAGAGAAAAGAGCTCATCACACTTCCCTGAGAAACAATGGGTTATTGTCTTTAGTAGGTAGTTAAGACTTCCAAGAATTAGGCCTGAAATGAAACTCCAGACATGCTACTTTCAGATAGATGTAGGCCTTGGGGTCATGCAGCAGCTTCTGACAAAAGAATAGACTTAGCTGTTCTGGAGGATGACTCTCAGCCTTGCTGGATCATGCACTCCAAGAAGCTGGGCCTCTTTGCTGGAACTATTGTCTCAACACTGAGTCCATACAAAGCAGAGCTATAACCTGTTTTTGCAGCTGAAACTGTGAACTAAGATACTTCTGGAAATCTCTTGAGCCCCCACGATGTAATGATTTCTTCATCTGGTAGTTCCTTTAGCACCTTTAGTCTTGCACTGACTTTCATGACAGAGTACTGGGTAATGGGTGACCAGGTACCCACATTTCCTGTGTATATTAGGCTTTTCTTTCAAATATTTTCATGTACTTTTCCTTAGTAATGTGAGGCATGTGAAAGAAAAATACTTGTGCACACTTCTATGCAGACTTCCTTTGGTAATGTAGAGGATTTCAGAGCAGGTGTGAAAAGCCCAGGGTTCCTAAGGAGCTAAAGAGCAGGTGTCCCAGTGGTATAAATGCCTGGTGTGACTATGTAAACCAGTTTTCTTATCAGATCTTATTGTCCAGTGCATGGGTATAGGTTGCATATACCAGATTTGCCCTGGGCTGGTCCATCTTTCAATTTATTGCTCAACTCCTGCCAAAATAAATGAATGTGTAAATAGTGCTTTGTATTTTGGATTTTATGGTGCAGTGAATTAACACAAGATATGTATTGTGATAGGAATAGTAAAGGACTGCCCACATCCGTATTTTTTGAGTGGGCGTAACGAATGACTAGCTCCTGGATTGTGACTAGGATGTAGATCTGGCCCTGCTCTCCGCTCTGCACAGGCACAAAAGGCACTGTCACCCTATAGACCAGTTTACAGGTGCAACTCTAGGGTTGTTTTTCCTGAGAAGTTTTCTAAGAAGTTTTTCAAATAATCCTCTTTAGAATTCATCTGAGTCAATACCTGAGAGTTCCTCAGTGTGATATTAATTCTATTACTGCTAGTGGTGCACATAGTTAGTGTTCTGGGAGCTACGCTAAAGACATCTTTTGTATTTTTTTTTTTCAGTTTTCTTATTGCTATCATTAGCCTCATTTTACTGAATCAAAAGCCAAAGCACAGGCCTGGTGTCCCCTGGCCATAAGGTCCGCACGGCATCTGTGTGACTCCTCACCACTACACTGTGATGTGTACGTACAGTGAGCGATTGGAGTGTGTGATCGGGAACCAAGTAGATTCTAAGAAATTATACATCAAAACAGGGGCGGCTAGACGCACACTAATAGGACATGTATCAATATAAACAACTTCTACATTTTACATAGGTGAAGGGTGGGGAAATTGATTCGCCAGATTTCAAGGAGAAACAAGGTATACTCCTTGACCTTGGGGGAAGAGACTCCAAAAGAATCCCAGGGAAGCATTCCTATAAAAGTCAAGAGTTCTGCCCTCAAATCCTCCCAGAACATTTATGTGTGTCTTTTCCAGGTTACCTTTTTAATTTTCTTTGTATGAAACTTATCTTGGCCTTTTTGTTCATTTGGCAGAAGCACCTCATGTGACTAATTTCCATAGTGAGAAAAACAAGACAATTTCTTCGTAATGCCTTTTGTGAAAAATCTGTTCCCAAAAATAAATACATAAAATCTCAGATAACCACTGTGCTAAGTGCCCCATGAGGACACAGCATTGAGGGGATCTGGCCTGCTAAGGAAGTGGTGGTGACGGGGAGTAGAAAGGCGAGTAGAGAGGGAGGAGGTGGCAGAATAAGGGAAGATGGAGAAATGGACCCTGAAGTGAGTAAAGGACCAAAGAAGGGCCAGTGGCCAGTGCTTCAGAGTGCAATATGTGAGAGAGTCCTTTCTCAAGAGTCACAGAGATGACTAATATGGATTTTCAGTGATCCAGTTAGAAAGATTCACTTCAGTGCAGTAAAAAGTAAAGCACTGTAAGTGGCCCAGGAGACAATGGCGATGGAGCAATGCTGTGATATCCAGATGCCTCACAAAGCCTTCTGAGCTCATGGGTGTGGCTTGGGGAGGGGGCTGGGCCATGGGGAGTGATGCTTAGTAGATGAATGCCCTGAAGGTGAGTTTATTGTTGAAGGTGATGTGCTGTGGTGAAGCCTGCTGAGCAGAAGTGGGCCACAGAGGTGGGTCGCTGGGGGTGTGGCCTCCCCTGTTCTCTTGATCCTTTCCTACTTCCTCTGCTGTCCTCTTCTGCCTTGGAGTCACCCAACTATGGACTGAAATCTCTGGAAACTGTGAGCCAAAATAAATCCCTCCTTCCTTTACATGTGGGGTCAGGTATTGTGTCTCAGTGATGAGAAACTAAGGAAACCACTATAGAAGTTTCTCTGGTCATTTAGGAAGAAACTGAGTTGCTTTCTAGAGAAATAGAAAGAGGTGATATGACTGGATGTGGGATGGGCTGGAAGTAAGGGAGGAAAAGGACGGTGGCACCAGACAGAGCGCCTGGGTTTCTAGCTTTCACGATTGTCGCGATTGTCAGAGGGTGGCGCCATTCTCTGGACATTGTTATGTCTCCCCAAGTATGTTATAAGCTGTTTGATCTCAGGATCTTTTTCTAATTTAAGTGTAAATCCTCAAGGTGTCAAGCACTCTACTTAGTTAACATTTTATTAAATGTGTCTTATTTAAATGTTTTATTAAGTGTGTTTGGTTAGTATTAAAGGTGTTCTATAGAAAGGTGTTTCTGTAGGACAACATCATATTTGCTTGCTGAGAAATAGTGGTTAGTGTCAATCAAGAAAGAAAAGTAACCCCAGAGACCTTCATCATGTAGAGTCACGCTTTCAATGTCAGGAAGCGTTCCTACATTGTTTCACCCTTTATTTCTAAGAATGTACATTTTTCATTTCATGCTAGATTTAACCTCTTTGATACCTACTTTCTCCATCTGTAAGATGAGCCTAATGATACTAACCTTACAGGTTGCTCTAAGGTTGCATTTGAATATCTTGTGACATATGGAGGGTGTTAGCTTAATTGGAGGAGTCACCCCTCTGTCCATCTTTCCCCCGTACTCCTCCTGCTGCAAGTGGACAAAGTTGCGTGGAGGACTCAGTCCCCATGAGGACAGCTGGCTGTTGGAAGATGAGGTGTCTCTCTTGGCTGGGTGCTCATGCATAGGTGAATATCTGTCTGTCTGTCTATTTGTCCATCATCCGTCTGTCTGTCTACCCCTACATTTAGTAAATATTATCTTATATCTGTAAATATTTATTATTTATCAATCTATAAAGAGATAAGTCAGTGGGTGAGTTTTGGATGATGTGGTTCTTGAAGACTGAAGGAGATAAAAGTGAAAGATAGATTAGATTTCAATTCTTTGTTATGGTAAGATTGTTTCAAACTTTTGGACCTGGAGTGCTTAAGGCTTGTCTCAGGCCCAAGGCTGGGATTGTGTTGAGTACAAATGATATTTTGCTTTTGCTCCTCACAGTGGAGTGTTGTACAGTGATGGACCCCCATCAGCCTTCCTAAGGTTAGGAAGAAGATGATGTCAGTGTGGCCTCTATCACCAGGAGCTGGGCTCTGACGGGCATGTTTCCCAGAGAAATAGTGGGGAACCTTGTTCCAAATGACTTAACTCTGTTTGGTCTGCTTTCCTCTTGCTTGACTTTATTGTTTCATTGGTGTTTATATTTCAATTCTCTGTTTTTCCCAATCTTTGCCATATCTCTGTCATTTCACATATTCTGGAAAAACAATGTGATTCTTTGATTTTTTTTTAATGCTGTCTTTTCTGCTTTCTACTTTATCTCAGTGATAAATGGTCAGTGATACCATTGTTCATTTCACTCTTTGGTGGGAAGCAGTTCATTTCTAGCAGAATTCTCCAGAGTCTGAAATAAGAAATTTTAATTTATAGATCATCTGAAGATAGGTTTCCAGGGGTTATGATTCATTGGAAAGAGAGTTTTGCATTCCTTTTCTATTCTACAGTAGTTATTTTCAAATAGGAAAATACCTGTCAATTTCTCTTGGAAATCTTACTCCTGGTATTACCTGTTTCTATAGGAAATTTTTCACATGAAGTATTATGTGGAAGTCTTTCATGCTATTTAAAAAATGTGTTTATATATCTACATATTGCCTGCTCTGTTTTGATGTGAAAAAACATCAGGTTGGTCTGGGATAGATTGGTTTTGGCTTAAGAAGGTTATATTTATATGTATACAATTCTTTCCTTACAATTGGAGGACCATTCAGAGATCGGTGCTATGAGTAGTTTCTATCCATATTTATATATGTAGAGGTGCATGCATACGCAGTCAATAATTCATTCATTTTCTGCTCTGTATCACTACTTTTCTCACCTAGTGCTTCAGTGCTGAGCAGTGATCTAAGAGGCTACTGTAAGTACCAGTGATGGTAACCACGTCTATGTGCCCGTGAACCCCAGATTCCTGGAGTACTTTATAATCTGTCTGTCTGTTGCTGTTTCGATAGGCTGCTACTTTTTTTGCCTAAATAAAAGCCAGTTCTACATAGTGACTTCTGAGCAGAGCAGAAGAGTGTGAAAGAGCTATATCTGTAAGGAGTCATGGATCTACCACTTTTGCTACTTCCTAAATCAAAAGGCTTTAATAGCTCATATGGTGCCAAGATCTGACCTGAGTAAATTCATATCTACTTTTCTTCTTAATTATCTTATTCTGTGGGGTTAAAGATTCTTTCTTAATGTCCAAGGTGACCTTGGGATATTTCTACTTGACTGTGCTGGTCTGTTGTCCTAGCATGCCACTGACATGTATGTATTTTTTATAAAATAACAAGATGATAGGAAATAGTAGTGCAATTATCTTTGTTGTCCTAGACATTAAGATATAGAGACTGAAATGAAAAATTTCTTGGGAAGTACATATAGAAATCTTTCAAAAATCTGTCATTTTTATTTCATAAGTTGATATTTTCAGAAAATATACTTTACTCTTGGGCTAAGATGGTTGAATCAGATTTATTCACTTATACCTTTATTTTTTTGCTTTTAAAAAAATTTTAGTCTTTAGTTGAGGTGAAGAATGTGTCCTTTTTAGAAAGGTCCTATTTTATATGTTATGGCACAGGAAAAAGTTATATTTTAATGATTCCTTTTGCCTTTCCTTCCTGTCACTCTTTCATCTCCTGAACCTCTCTTTGGAGGAGGAAACTGCAGGTGGCTGCACACTTCTACCATGAATCAGTCCTGAGCTTAGAACTCTGAATTGCAATCTTTTGAGGTATAAGCTCATTGTAATTTTGCAGAACTTTAGAATATTTCTAGGACTCTCCATTTTAAAGTCTAACTTTCAGCTTAAGGTCATTTTCTCAGAGACATGTTTTCTTGTTTTATAGTAACTAAAACTTTAATTGATTGAGTACAGTGGGAGAACGAGGCAATGGCTTTGTCTTGTTCTAAAATTATGTAAAGATTTATGGCTCTATAAATAACATTTATTGGACTTGGTAGTATTATTTGTGTGCATGAGTACATAATTTTGAAGTGTCCCCATATTTTATGCCTGATCTGGCCAAATTTCCAACAGGAGGAGATTGAACTTTTGTTAAAACACACTGTGCTACCTGTATTATCTTGGTCTTTATGAAAGGTGAGTCCTTGGCCTTGTGATTTTTCACTCTAACCTTGTATAACAAATCTGGATGTGTCAAATTAATTGCCATATAAACTATTAGGAAATCCTCATAACCCTTAATGTAAGTTCCTTTAATTACATGTCAAGGTTATGTAGGATCAGGGCTTTCTCCTTTCTTTTACAGAGAAGATGGGAGCCCATGAGTCAGACGCAGTCAGATCAGAGCAATTTTAGAAAGCATGAAAATTACAACTGTAAATGCCCAAGATGAGGGTTAACGTATTCACAGCCTCTGTCTGTCTTCATCATGCAGTGGTGTTTAGGTCGACGTTGATGCTGTATGTAATGTGCTCTACAGTCTACTCGATTTCCTTTCAAAACTGTCTGTTCAAGATCAGTTCATGTGTCTCCTTGTCCTGCACAGCATACATTTTGTTTTCTGTGCTGCCTCTCATGGGTAAGGAGCCTTGAGAGAATAATGTGCTGTTCTCAAACCTGTGGCCTTACATTAATTTGGCAATATTTCCTACAACTCAAAAGGGCAAGAGACTAGCTATTAGGGTCCAGGTGAGGAGCTGGCCCAGCTCTCTCAGGGAGTGAATCTCGGCTCCCTCTGCCCATTCACATGCCTTACACCCCCCTTTTTCCCCCTCTTCAATAGGGCAGGGCACTGTGCCAGGGGCTGGGATCAGACAGGCCTACAAGACTGGCCTTTAGGGTCTGAGGCTGTTCACCTTCCCTTTTCCAAACTATTGGCCTGCTTTATCTCTTTTTCCCAGCTTCCCCTTCCCATTGCCACTTCATACTGTTCTGAAGGCCTTAAGTAATCCTATTCATCTACCATCTATCTTTGCTTCCTTCTGCAGACCTAGTCAGGGAACACCACCTCTCTGATGTCTTTTTAAACCACTGATCATCTGCTCAAAACAGAGTTGATCTGCTCTCTCCCGTGCTATGGGCGGTTTATCTTCAAGTATGATTATTTGTGTTCAAGTCTAGTCTGAAAGACTGATGAATGAGAACGTGGTATGTGCATTTTATTTTCTGAGCAGGGGTCTAGTGTCCCCTGAGTACCCCAAACATAATGAATACTTGGTGGATAAAGCATACTGAGATAAAAAAAAAATAATAATAATAACAACTCAATTCTAGCATGAGAAAGGTTCTAAGTGGGCAGGAGAAGGGTTATTTCTGCTGCATGCTTATATGAGCCATGCCATTTTTCTTTCAGAATAAACCAAGTGATTAGAAGACATAAGACTATATGTTTGACTCTGTTTTTAAAGACTCTAGAATTTTAATTGAAAGATCCAGGTCTTGATGCATAAAATGGGATAATAGTCTTATGATGTAGGTTCTAGTATTACTATGAAGATTAACTGAGACTTTCAAAGTGCACAGCTCTCTGCTTTGCTTGTAATGAGGGCCCACTTGGTGAATGGTAGCTATGGATGATATTGGCCCTTCAGTATGGGAGAGAGTCAGGTTGCATCTGAAGTAAATGTTCTGCAGCAGAATTCTCCCGTGTCCCAAAATAAGAAATTTTAATTTATAGGTAGTCCCAAAATGGGTATCCAGGGGTTACAATTCACTGGAAAAGGAATTTTACATTTCTGTTCCTATAGTAGTTATTTTCAGACAGGAAAACACCTGTCAATTTCTCTTGAAAACCTTACTCCTGATATTACTTGTTTCTAAAGGAAATTTTTCACATGAAGTATTATGTGGGAGTCTTTCATTTTATTTTTAAAAAATGTGTTTATATATCTATATTTTGCCAGCTCTGTTTTTTTTTTTTTTTTTTTCTCTCTGCATTTCTTAGGGAAGGGTCTAGAGGGTGTTCAGGGTCTCACTACTAGACTGGAATCATAGTGATTCTCCTGTTACAGCCGCCCAAGAACTGGGATTACAGGCACATGTCCCCACGCCTAGTCTCAGTTGCTGTCTCAGTATGTCATTGGGGTAGGGCTGGCACCACAGACCCTGGGATTGAATCTCTGGCCTCTGAGCCTGCTTGCAGGCACTTTAATCCACTGAGCTATTTGGCCAGCCCTGCCAGCTCTGTTTTGATGTGAAAAAACATCAAGTTGGTCTGGGATAGATTGGTTTTGACTTAAGAATACTATGCTTATATGTACACATACAATTCTTTCCTTACAATTAGAGGACCATTCAGAGATCAGTGCTATGAGTAGTTCCTATCCATATTTATATATGTAGGTGTGCGTACATACGCAGTCAATAATTCATTTTCTGCTCTGTATCACTACTTTTCTCACCTAGTGCTTCAGTGCTGAGCAGTGATCTAAGAGGCTACTCTAAGTACCAGTGATGGTAACCACGTCTATGTGCCCGTGAACCCCAGATTCCCAGAGTACTTTATAACCTGTCTATTGCTGTTTGGATGTGCAGCTACTTATTTTATGTATTTTATTTATTTGTTTTCCTACATACGTCAGTTCTACATAGTGACTTCTGAGCAGAACAGTGTAAAAGAGCTTTATCTGAAAGGAGTCATGGATCTACCACTTTTACTAATTCCTAAATCAAAAGGCTTTGATAACTCATATGGTGCCAAGATCTGACTTGAGTGAATTGAAGTCTACTTTTCTTCTTAATTTATCTTATTCTGTGGGGCTTTCTGTAAGTCAGGTAAAAGGTTTATTACTGTTTGGAATACAGAGCCCTGACCTAGATCCCATGAGGAGAACATAAATCTGTGTATCTTGTTATTTTTCTAATATTTCAAAAATTCTGAATTCCAAAATACACCTGACCTTAGTGAATTTGGAAAAAAGATGTGGACCTATAATATCTTTCATAGAGCTTCTTAACCTTTTTCATTTGAAAAACCTTCCCTGGATGTGAACTTCTATTCCCTATTTTTGGTGCCACTCAAATAAGGATCTCCCTAGCCCGTCAATGTATTTACTTTTTTTTTTTTTTTTTTTTCTTTCTGGGAATAGAACTCAGGACCTTACACTTGCCAGGCAGATGTAGTACCTGCTGAATGATGTCCCTGGCACCCCTTGCCTTTCCTATCACTGGAACATTCAGTGAGCTTCCCTAGATTTGTCCTTATACCATGTAAGGGACTACTGATGAGAATTGTATCTCTTTGCCCTATAGAATCTCAGAGTTTCATGATATAAAAGGTACTCAAATAGCAGCCTGCTGAGTCCTAAGTGGTAAGACAGTCACAGCCAGAAATTTCATAAAAAATGCAGGGCAAGGAAGTAAGAAGACTGTGACCAGGGGGCAGCTGTATATTTGCTAAGGCCTTAGAAAAATAAAGATAGGGGTGAGGATGTAGTAGAGCCAGTTTTTGTAAGTCCTTATCCACCAAGATAAGCAATTAAATATTAATCCTTTAGCAAGGAGGCATCTTTAAGCTTGGGAATAGAATGCTTAGGTTTACATCTTAGAGTGTTCTGACTAAACCTAATGGAAGCCAAAATAAGTCATTGCAACATTCTGGACAAGAAGGCTTATCACTAATATAAAAAATGGTATCTGACATTGAATGGGTCTTTGGACTTTGCAGATTGATTGAATTCTTTGTGATTGCTGTTGGGATTTGGATCTGGAATGTCTGCTACCCCAAAGCCTCATGGACTGAAAAGTGAGGCTTGATGTTAGGATGGGAAGGCTAGTTAATGGTAGGCCTCCAGAGGTGTGATGTGGAAGAAGTTGTTTCCCTTCCTAGCTCCTCCTTCCTTCTTGTGCTTCCTGGCTGTCCTATTGTGAGCAGCTTGCCCTAGCAGCAGCCATTCTGCACATTCATCACACTGTCTTGGCACCAGCTGTCTTTGGACTGTGAGAGTGAGCCCAAATAAACACTTTGGGGTTGGGTATTTTGCTCTAGGGAGGAGCAAAGTCACTAAGGCTATCATCCTGGGGATGGGGAGGTGATAAGTAAAGCAACAGGTACAGAGATGTCATTTGTCCAAGACCATGTAGAAGAACCAGCTGCACGTCTTCTAATTCTACATTGAGCACTGCTTGGACATGATGTAAAAGCACTTTAATAAGTTGCGCAGTTACTAAGAATAATTAAAGATAATTATTTATCGCCTGCACCTCTGTTCTGCTTGTATCTATTGACTAAACTACCAACTCCTTAAGGACTGGAAGTCTTAAATTTGACACAAAGATTCACAGTAGTATCAGAAAGAACTTGCTAGACTGTTTCTTCTTCAGAGCGAGGGCAAGGCTGGGAAGAAACAGCATTTATGGAAACAGATGACACATTATTTTCAGTATTGTTTATCTTATGTGCACTCACTACTCAGTTTTGATGTTTAAAACACTGCGACAGGTGCTATGTGGAACACAAAATGTAAACCAATCAGATTTAAATAAAAAGAACCTTGTCGTGGATCAAGTCTGTCTGTCTTATTCAGATTCCATATAATGCATTTCATGCATTTTGCAACAAATTTCTTTTTAATGAATGCTGGCTGTTGGAATCAGAAGGCCTCTTGCAAAGGCTGATTAGAACTATTAAGCTCGTGCATTTGCTTTGCATTAATTTATTCAATGTTTAGATATAATATGGCAACTTTTTCAAATGAGTATGTGGAATGAACAAACCAAAAATCAAAAAGTCATAGTTTATTATAGAAGAGACTTTTAGCTTCACTAGAAGCCCAGTAATAACACTTCACAAGTAAAATCATTTGTAAATCACATTTAAAATTAATTGCAAGTTTTTGAGTCAGCCTTCCCCCTACAGATGAGTTAGCACTGAAATTAATGATGTAATCATTTTCTTACACACCTGGCATAGTATTTAGGCAGCAGTTTTCCTAGGCTAAGAATTAAAGTCAAGTTCCAACTTACTTTGAGTCTTAGAATCCATGCCCATTTGAAATCAAGTATTGAATTCACTCATGCATGATTGTCCTTTTTCACCTTTATGTCAGAAAGCTTTTGGGTCCCAGAAGGAAATTCAGAGCTTATTCAGATCCAGGAGCTAGACTGCAGGAAAGTGAATTAGGTAAGAAAGCTCATGGATCCAAGTCTGTTATTAAACTGACTTCATGTTTGGGTAAATCTGTTTCTTAGTGACTTTTCTTGTGTTGCAGAGGTGACATACCCAACCTCCAAACTGAAAAGGGGAAAAGGTTTATTGAGCTCACAGTTTGTAGAGGTTTCAGTCCATCCTCAATGGCTCCACGTTAAGCGGTATGGCAGACAGGAGGAGCCATTCACACAGAAAATGGCAAAAACAATAATCAAGGGACCATGACAAGTCTCTGAACCTTTTATGTTTGCAGTTCTACTCAGGGTGGGTGGCACTCACACCCTAACTCCTAGTGCCCTTAAGCATAGCATTATGCTATGAATCAACACAAGCATCACACATTCTAGATTCACCCACATCAGAAAAAAACACAGCGATGACCACATGAGGGTTTTGGGGGTATCTAAGCATAAGCCATAACATTCTGCATGTGTGTCCCCAAAAACTGATCCATACACCTTTATGCAAAAGACATTCAGTCCATCTATAAGAATTGCCAAAGTCCTGACAGTTTCAGCATTGCTGAAAAGTCCAAGTTCAAAATCTCTGAGATTTAAGACAAACTCTTAGCTTCAAGGCTCTGTACAAGTGAAATAAAAGTTAAACACTTCAAATATTCAGTGGTGTAAGATAGATATTTCCATTCCAAATGTTACATATGGAGGGATATCAAGTAATGGGACCAAAGCAAGTCCAAAATCCAGCGGGGAAGACCTTAAGCCCCCCGGTTCCACTTTAAGCATCTGAAACAGTCTGTAGCAAGTTGTGAACTCTGAAGATGCTGGGTGACTCCACCCTATGACACTTCTGATGATTGTGGCATCTGTGGCTTCTTTCTTTGACTGCTTTGCTCACTTCTTGCGACTTTCTGTAGATAATCCATGTTCCTTTCTTCTCCAACCTTCTGGAGTCTCTGGTGCACATTCAGCTTCACACTAATAGCTTCGCACACTGCCCTCTCCGAGGGACACTGCCTGGCTTCCCCAGCTTTCTTCTGAACTCTGGGTGAAAATCTTCCTGACCCCACAACTCTTTTCATTTTCCATGTACCTAAAACCAGCATCGCGTGCAGGATGCCAAACTCTGTTGCCAGCGGCAGCAGCAGCCAAGTTTTCTTCTCTCTTGCCGGTAGTGGTCCAGTGCTTAAGAATTGAATCTGGAGGAACAGCTTCTGTAGCCCACTGTCATTTTGGAACATGGTGCTCTGGGGCTCTCTTCTCAAAGCAGTTTTGCAGTTTTCAAACTGTAAAAGTTGGAGTCCTGTTGTTTCTTGTGATGCCTTCAGGCCAACTTTTCTATTCTCCTGTTTCTTCTAAGTATTCAAGATCTCCACTGCTTCTCTTTTTCAGCCCACAGCCTGACTGGAGCTTCCTCTCTGGCCAAACTCAAACAATTTTAAATAATTCTGTTGGGTTTTTAGATCTTGATTCTTAACATAGATCTGGCTAAAAGCCCCTAATAGTAACTATGCCACTGCCCAAGCATTAGACTGTCCTGAAATTTCTTCTTCAAGATAAGTTAGTACATAACCATTATTTCAGTCTCAGGTAAAGTCTTTGGATACAAGGCAAAATGCAGACAATCTTTCTGCCACATCATGACACATTTTCTGGAGTCCAACAGCCAATGAAGTCTTTTTTTTCTACCAGAAACCTAAGCCTGGTCTCCTGAGTTCTGACCAGAATCTTCCATCAAATACAGCTTAAGACATTTCCTCTGTGCTTTTCCAGCTGGCATCTCTGAACTATTGCAAACTTCCCACAACACATACCAAATACTCCTGAGCAACATGGTCAGTAGTGGTCACAGCAATGACTTCACCTTTGGTTCCCAAGTATGTTTTACTTTTCTCATTGCTGAGACAAAATATCCACTCACTCAAAGTGAAAGGGAAAAAGACTTATTGAGCTCACAGTTTGTCCAGGCTTCAGTCTATCATTGATAGCTCCAAGACAAGGTGGTGCAAAAGGAAAGTATTATAGGGGAAAATCATCCATGGTGGCAGAAGACATCAAAACAACAAAGCAAGGGGCCATAACTGCGTCCCTTTTTCCCTTTTATCTTCTCTAGGCTATTCAGGGTAGATAGCACTTAACTCTTAATACTAGCACCCTTTATCCTAGCATTGTGCAGTGAATAAATTCCATCATCATATACTCTAAATCCAGCCATCTCTGCAAAAGTCCCATTTGTCCCCTCCAGAGGCTTTGAGGGGACATCTAAATATGAGCCAGAACCACCTGTGCACATCCAGTTCCATACCTGTGTAACGAGGTTTCTGATGTTTTTCACAAATTCTAAGGTGTATGTGTTTGCTTATTTTACATTTTAGCATATCTGAAAATAAGATATGTTTTACTGTGTGTTGTTTGTTACAGTTTGACTTACTATAACTCTATAGTAAGATTTTTATTTTATGGGAAAAAGGTAAAACAAAATTTCATAACAAAATCATAAGAGAATAACAATAGCTAATATATTACCTATTATTATTGATACAGGGAGGAAAAACTGGTCTCGGGTAGGTGACCTCCAAACCATATAGGGAACCTCCAAATGACATAGAGAAAAATGATCTCCAGACCTGACCTGCACGAGTTCGTGTTCTCTAAAACTGAAGATTGAATTTTAGGAACAAATGGAGGTTATGAGCAGAATGTATTTACTGAGAGAAAGATAGCTCCTGTCCAAGAGAGGGACAGGAGGGGGGCCCGAGTGGGTAGTTCCCCGGGAAGCTGTCTCTTCTAGGGATTTTTATAGTGTAAAACCATGTGGGGCTAAGGTAGAGAGAATGGGAACTCGCTTAGGTGGGCAGGAGGTGGGACAAAACTATGGTTAACCAATGGGATTACAAGCACCATTGCTCAAGTAAAACTGATTAAATCCAGTTTCAAATGGGAAAGTGAGTCATGTAGCAAGCGGGCATGAATATGGAACAGGGTCTCTTCCTGTTAGGGGCTTGGCTAGTGACTCATTTGGGCTCTTTCAAGTTGATTGATACTATTTAGGATATCAATCCCTAATGCCCATCCCTAGGGAAGTATGTAGCTGTGCTTCCTCTCTTTGTCTTGGTCTTGAGGTGTGGCCCATATGGGAGGGTCTGTCTCTTCCAAGTTGCAAAGTCACCTTGTCTTCCATCTTGTCTCCTTGAGGGCCTGACCCTGTCTGACTGCCTATAATATTTCTGTGTAACTCGGCTGCCTGCATCATTATCACTAAAGTAGTTGTTTGGGGAACAAGGTATGGGAATAAAAATTTCTCCAATCAATATTAGCACAAATCTTCCTTTTTAATGAACTAAGAAACACTAATAGTGTAAGTGACTTGAATTTTTTCCCTTTTCTGTATTGTCCTTTCCCTTCATCTATCCTAGTTCTTTTTTCCCTATAAACAGTTTCTTCTCATTTCACAGTATCTATTGTACATTTTAGAACTTATTTACTCTTGTGGGTTTGCACACTAGGGAGACAATAGTTTTACACATGTGAGTCTGGTTTATTTCACTTTTGAGTATCATCTCAAGTTGTATCCACTTACCTATAAAAGTGTCATTTATCCTTTTTTATGGCTGAGTAGTACTTTACTGTATAAAAATACCACATTTTTAAAAATCCATTCCTTGGTTGATGGACACTTGAGTTGTTTCTAAGACTTAGCTATGAAAAATTGCACTGCTATAAACATGAGTGCACATATATCCCTGATAGGATGTTTTTAGTTCTTCTGGAAAGATACTCAGAAGAGAATAGCTGGGTAGTATGGGACTTGTAATCCTAGTTTGCTGAGCAGTCTTCACACTGATTTATATCATATTCACACCTGTCTATACTCCTATCAACAGTGGAGCACAGTTCTTTTTTTCCCCACAATCCCTCCAGCATTTGCTATTAGTAGATTAATTGATGAAAGCCATTCTTTCTGATGTGAGAGAGAATTTTAGTCTTGTTTCAATTTATATCTCTCATATGAACAGTGATGTTGAACATTAAATTATGCTGTCCCCCCCATACAGTGATATATAAAATATTGTGGATCTTACAGTCAGTGATGTCTTAGGTTTGCAAAATTTGGTAGTATCTGCCCCCAAATTCCCAGAGGATTGACAGGATTAAATTGGATATATTTGTTGAAGAACTAGAGTTGTACTAGTGCAAAACTGAACAAAACCATCTCAGATAGCCCTTGATGTATCTCTCCCTTTTGTATTTGTTCTTATGCAGGTTTACATCTTAAAAATCCACTGGAAAGTAGTGGAACAAGGAAATTGAAAATTTTTGAGAATTAAGACCCAATTTTTTTGGAGTTCAGAATTTTAAATGAAGAAAGTCTCATTTATTTCAAGCCTAAGTTTCTCCTGATTTAAAGTGATAAAAATAATTCCATTTTCATTCAGCAAGTACTTACCACACACCTCTGTGTCCCAGACTTATTACTGCACGCCAGAAATATGTTAGGATATGAAGGTGATTCACACAACTCCTATTTTTAAAATACATATAATTCAGCTGGGTGTGGTGGTGCAAGCCTGTGATCCCAGCACTTGGGAGGCTGACGCAGAAGGATTGCTACAATTTCAAGGTTGGCCTTGGGCTATGTAGTGAGTTGAAGGCCAACCTAAACTACATGGTTTCAGAAACAAAAAGGTGTAACTTTTATGCAGGACATGGTGAGGGCAAATTCAATTTAGAATTGGGGAGGTTTGTTAAAGCTTTGCTGGAGGATCTGAAGCATGAGATGATTCTCCTCCTCTTCCTCTTCCCTCCCTCCCTGGCCTTTTTCCCTCTCTCTGTCCTCCTCCTTTTTATTTCAGAGCTTTGTGAACTTGCCTAGACTGTCCTCAAAATTTCAATCCTCCTGCTTCAGCCTCCTGAGTAGCTGGGATTTCAGGTGTGGGATATTTTGCCCATACATCACAAACTGATTTTTAAAGGATGAAAGATCCACAGGAAAATTTGAAGACAATTCTTTAAGAAATCTTTTCAAATAAGGGAAAAAAAAAGTTCTCTAATGATCATTAAAGTATTGAGTTGGAAAAAACTCAATATTTTTGAATATTTGAAGTAATAAAAGAATTTCAGGGTAGTCTTACTTCCTGGAAGATTTATTTTTCCTTTCAAGCAATATCTAAGTCATGTTGATTCTATTCCAAGGGTTTAGGAAAAAGCACTTTCTGTGGAATTGTTAGAAATTCATAGTAAAATTTTCTCCCATTTGATGTTATCCCTAGTAATTTCCCCAAGTTGAAACTAGTAGAGGACAATATTGTAGAGGTCACCACTTCTTTATAAGTGAAGCAGTTATTTGCATTTGGATTTTTGTTGTTTCCAGTTTCTTTATTGGAGGTATTCAAGAGCATTTTGGAGACTTGTACAATTAACTTTCAAGTTAGGATCATATTTTATGTTTCCCTAATTAAACTTGCTTTTCTAGAGAGAGAATGTAATGCTGAAGCAATAAGGTGTCTCCCCACATTCTCTCCTTGAAATAAAAATTCTGAGGAATACTAGTTTTGAGTAGGAGAAGTATGCAAAGATCTGGATTTTATTTTGGATAAGTTGAAGTTGAGATGAGTTCGAAGCATCCAAGGGCAGATGCTGAGGAGGCTGTCAGATCTGTGAGTCAGAGATGAAAGTGTAGCATTTTGGTGTAGAGGTGGAACGTGGAGTTTTAGGACTGGATGAAGTCACCTAGGAAGCAAGGAGGTCTGCAACTCTAGGTTGAAAAGCCACGTTGAGACAGAAAAGTTGTTTGATTTGGCTTGTGCTAAGCTTTTTAAATATTTGAATGAGTTGCTATACCATATGTTTATGGCTTTTTGGCTGCCCTAAAATGAATATTTCTCTTTTCAAGGTAGCACCCTAACTTCTTTTTGAGAAATTCACTCTCTTTAAACCTCAACTCTTATGCTTCTGATATAGGCTGCCTAGGGCTCCAAAGGAAGTAGGTGACCCAGGGTCATTCAGTCAGCTCCCTATTTATAATCCACTTTGGCCCAATCAAAGAGGGTCTCAAGGGTGGAGGGAGCATCAGGAAGAGGGTGGATGGGGCAATGTCATTTTCTGCTTAATGCTGACAGGATCTAGGTTAAAGGTCCACCAAGGGCCTTGTCACCACAGTACACAGAACTTACCTGAGAACAAGGACAATGGGGAAATGGAATCCTGAAAAACTCTGTATCCTGTCTACTGATTAAACCCAGTCTGGAAGTGTGTATCTCTGGGCCATTTAGTTGAATGACCCAGTGCATCTTCTTTTTGGTATAACCCTGTTCAGAATAGTTCTCTGACTTAGAAAGTCTTAATGTAATTGCTGAGATATAAAAATTATCAGTTTTCATATAAAAATGAGGATTTTTTGGCTTGAGCTAAATAGTTGTTTTTCTAGTAGGCATGTTGTCTCCATTTTATTATAGTTCTTGTCATACTCTTTTGTCATAATACCTCAATGACTAGGGTATATTGACAATTATCCTACTTAACCTACAATTCGGGCAGTTGACAGGAGAATGGAAGTCAACTTCGCCTCACTTAACTAGGTTACTTGCTTGCCCCCCTGGTAGTGGGGCTTTTGCTCCCTTGCTAGAGTAAAAAGAGAAGGGAGCCAGAATTTAGGATTTGATGTGATTGAATTTCAAAGAATAGACTGAGAACAAGTGTGTAATAAAAAGGGCACCATGGCTGGAGGCAAAAAAGCTGTGGAAGTTAAGGTGTAGGGTGTTTTAGAGGAGGAATTGGTCAGCAGATTCTGTACTGTCAAGGTGTCAAATAAGATTAAGAATGAGGGAAAGTTTGCTTTTAATTTGGCAATAAAGAGATCATTACTGACCTGAGTGAGAGCTGTTTCAGAAAATGATGGAAGCCAAACCAGTGTAAGACTGGGTTAAAATGGGTGAACAAAAAATGAAGACACCCAAAAAGGACTATTTTTATATTCCTTGTGAAGGAAAAAAAAAAGAAATACAAAGAAGTAGGTACAGACATGTGAAAGTGAGTTGAGGTATTTTGAAACAGGAATTGAGTATATTGACGTACTATTTGGAAGGAAAGGAGAAGTTCATTTAAAAGGATAGAAAAGGGACAGTTGGTCTTGTTATTGGGTAAGATAGGATGGAGTGGTCTCAAGCCCAAATGGACTTGTCCTTAGATGTGGGGAGGAAACAGTATTCAAGTGGAAGGAAGACGTGGAATGTTGTTATAGATTTAAATTAGTTTGATAATAGGAGGTTGCTCTGTGAGGTATCTTCCATTTATCCTGTAGGTGGTGAAATCATCTGTGAATTGTCAGTGCTGTGTGGATACCAGCAGGGCTGTAGAGATTTATCAGTTAAATGGTAGTTGAGGAGGGTAGAACAGTGTGTTGGTAAGAGAAGTGGGGCAGGATTTCCCATCATTGCTGAGGACTCTTCAAAATTATTATACATGAGTGTCTAATATATAT
>NW_004524793.1:3351711-3361149 GCF_000260255.1 Octodon degus
TATATATATGTTGGAGGGAGACACACAGGTACTGTCCACCTGTGTGTCTCCCTCCAGGGCTTAGATGGTTCACAGCAAAGACACAGGTACAGTACACATTGCTTAAGGCTAGGGCTAGGATTAAATGGAAGAGGAGGAGGAGGGTGAGCAAGGTAAGCAGGGGCTATTTGGTAATGTTGTGGAAAGGGTGTTGCAAAGTGACAGAATTTCAGAGGGATTTGCATAAGAATGAATGTGAAATGAAACTTTCAATGATTAGTCATAATGAATATGATTTTGATAAGGAACCAAAAGCTGAGGATTGTTGTATGTTGTGAGTTGGTGCTGAAAGAAGCAATGAAAAGAAGACCCAATGAATATAGCTTCAGAGGTCTCACTGAGATTAGTCTCTCTCGAAGTGAGAAGTGAGCCCACAGCCAAAGAAGCATCTCACATTTTATTGAAGGCTAAGGGCAGGCTAAGGAATGTGCATAATTACTTTAGTGAACACAAACTACTATCTTTATCAACTTCCATCATTTGCTTAACCTAGGTTTATGCAGATGCTTGCTGATAGCATCCCAAGCAAGGGATCAAAGAACAGGGCCCCAGCAGGAGAAGCTATTATCTGCAGCCTTGAATCCCAGCTGGCTGGGATTTACATGTGAGAGACAGCAGCTCACCCTGGGCTCTGTCTATTGCTCCTTGCTCCCTTGGGACATTAGGCTTTTGTCTCATATCTATATTTCTATAGAGGATAGTGTAAGTATTGCACTTGAGGGCCGAATGTTTGATTGGTTGATGAATTGCTCAGGGGGAGTAAAGGAGAAGGTTATTGGATATTACATGAAGTAGTCAGAGATTATAGACCACAGTGTCAGTTGATTTGTTTGTGGAGATTGCCTGAGGTCATTTCAGGATCAGGAAGAAAAGGATGGTTTTGGCTAAGGTTCAGATGAGAGGACTAGGTTGGCTATTTGATAAGAACAGAATTTCTAGTTCTTTATACATCCTTGCTATTGGTAATATGTGAAATTCACCTGGGATATTGCATGTAAATGGTTTTTGGCCCATCTGTTTTTGAAATATGTACTAGAAGTCATATTTTATCAGGAAAAATTGTCTTTGATCTCTTTATGTTACTACAAAAAAAACAAGACATTTAAGCTTCTTAGGTTGATAGAATCTTTAGATGTGGGGTGATTTGGTGCCTGCTTTTGCCCTACATTGACATGTTGTTCCTCAAGGTGACTGATGGTGCAATCAAAACCTTCTAGAACAGGAAGTGTAACAGAATCCCCGTGGCTCTCCGTGTGGTGAGCTTTGGAGGGAGTAAGCAGGAAGCTGTGTTGGAGACATCTGTTGCCATGTGCAGTGTGTATCAGGCTTGGCAGTAACTGAAGGCAAGCAAACCCACCACTCTGAAGTTTATATGCAATAATCTGAATTCAAAAAAAAAAAAAAAAAAAAAAAATTCTCAGAATGGAAAGGCATTCCAGCTAGCATTCCTCACACTTCTGAAGGAAAGGAAAAGGGGTAGGTAGGAATCACTAAAAGGGAAACAGAGCACTTGAGTTTTATAAAAAAGATCATAAATCTGGTCATGTCAAAACATCTGAAGGTTGTGATAAAAATTCTCATGAAAAAGTCAAGATGCAGAAATCGATAAACTTTTTTTTTTTTTTTTTTTTTAGAAATCTATAATTTTTGTATGTAGTCTTTCAGATAGAGCTTTATTTTCTGACAAGATTAGTAAGTGACAAGGCATGGGCCAGGAGTACCTATGCCTCCAGACCAAGGAGGATGGGGAAAAGTCCCTCAGCACCAAAGACGTGCCTGGAATGAAATGCATTAGAGTGTACAGGCAGGCTCTTAGGAATCTAGGCGCTAGCTCCTCAGCCCTGCTTCAGAGCCTACAGCAGATAATTCACTCTGCTTTTGCTAGGGCTATCTCTTTATTCTCCACAAGGGGCCTTTTTGTTCATCTCACTTTTTCCTTTGTCCCCCCACCCCTCTCTTCCTCTTTTTCCATATCTCATCAGCCTCATCCATCTTTCCATGAATTGCAGAACCAAACCAAATCAAATCTGGTGCTAGAGTTTTCCCAGCTCTAATTCTTTCACCTTCTTAGTTTGTCTAGATACAATTTGCTAAGTTAACTATTCAGTAGATACATAGGTTGTTAACATTGTGAGATCTTAGGTTTCATTTTTCTGAAACTATTCCCAAGACAAAATTTCCTCTTTAACAAACTTAAGGCATAGTGGCTGGCAAGGGATTTTTGACCCTGAGTTCAGGAGTTCTTAGTCTTGGTTTTCCTGTTTCAAGTTACAGAACTGTAAGGATTCCTTCAGTTTTCCATGATACAGAGAACAAAAGCTGCTGATGAGCAATGTGTCTCTTTAGCTTCTATTGTCTTATACTCCTTTATTCAAGTAATATTTTTCTTCCATAACAACTAAACTACCTGATTTGTTCTTTTCTAAGAGTAAAACTAAACATAAAAATAAAACTTACTTTATGCTTTTGACAAGTCTTCTATTTGTTTATTCTCCTTTATTTTTGCATGCATCTTCATTATTTCATACTAACTAATGTGAGTGGTAAGTTATAAGACTACCTAGTGTTCATCTGAGGCTCGGCAAAGCAGGAGAACAAGTTAAATTGCAAGCAAGGATTCTTTAAACTCTTTAGATCCTCTATGAATTCTCAGTGAAAATTGCAAACTGGATCAGTGGCTCACACCTATAATCCCAGCAAACAGGAGGCTGAGTGAGGTAGGAGGACCATTATGAGTTTGAGGCTGGCCTGCCCTACATAGCAAGACCCTGTCTCAAAACACCAAGATAAATTACAAACTGCCAAGAATTATGCCTGACATATTTTGACACATTAATAAGACTAGGTATTCTTATTAGGGGTGTTTGTCTGACAAGGAAGATCCTAAACATATGAATTATATAGGTTAAGAGTCTGCCTGCAAGCCTAAAAACAGATCTCTACAACATTATGTGGATAAAAGCTGAAATCTGAGAGACCTGTAACTTCTCTTAAATGAGGCCATTTATATTGGAAGTTTGAGATCAGACTTTAGCTTCCTGCATTTTGTGAACAGGATTTTTCCTTCTACAACCAGGACATGACTGCAAATTTATTCTTGAGACAGGACTGTGGATATAGATGAATCAAAGTGTCAGGAGGGTGCTTAATGACCTGGGTGGTCACATCATGTAATGGCTCCCTAGCATTGTGTCATGGCTAGCTGCTATATCTGATACTTTTAGTTGAATTCTGAGTCAGTATCTTAGAAAATCAAGAGAGTTTTGGGTATGGAGGAAAATTATAGTCATCCATAATATCAAAGGTCATTGCTTTAAGAAGCATCTAACAAACAGAGAGAATATCCAGGGCTCGGAGGACCTGAGGACCTTGGGAGAACTTTGGAGCTCAGGTGTTCACCTCCTAGGAATTGGGTTGGTGCCTATGCTGAGTATTTAGGTGTAGAAGGAGTGAGAGAGAAGCAGGTCAAAGTCATAGAGGTCAAGGACAGATTAAGAATTTATGACAGTCTTGCTTCTATATAATATAGGAAGGATCAAAAAATCAAGGAGAAGTATACCATAGTGCTGACAGAACAGAAAAGAAGACATACAAAAATCAGGTTAGGAAAGTATTTTCTTGATGTGCTGAGCTGCAGGCAGTACATGGTTGGGTTGTATGTTATAAAGAAGTCTCATGTTTTCTTACTTGGGGAGAAGATCTATGAGCGACCCATGGCCAAGAGCATTTTCACAGAGCATGAGTTCAAAACGGATGCAGGAGTAGAGAGAATCAGCACTGAGTTTGAGCTGGTAGAGGACACAATGGGCTTTAAGCACTGGCTGGTTGGCTTTGTGACTAAAAACTCACCTGCTGTGACACCTTCCTACCCTGCTGAGTTACCAGTGAGTCCTTGAAGATGCTGTCTTCCATCCAGATTTGTTAGTTCTGAGAATTAGATGGAAACTTGCCTGGAAGCAACCCTATTCTCTGATGTCCTCCACTAATTTCTTAGTGTGCCATTAAGATGCCTTGTGGCCCAATGCCACCCTTACTCAACTAAATGACCAAGAGTTGGTTGTTCCCAGGGAACCTCTGATCTTTGAGCATATTAAAGTCTTACTTTATGTTACCAATCTTTTATAATTGAGTTTCAGCTGTTATTTGTCCTTGGATCAACCCAAAACTTTCTGGTGGTTCTTCTTGTTCTGTCCTTTACTTCTTGGTGCTCCCTCTGCCTCTAAACTTCTGCCTCCTCCTGAGCTGTTTCAGCATAGTTCACATGAATGCTGAGTGCATTGTTTCTCCCACGTGTGTTTTCATGAGAACTCTGGTCCCTCCAAGGGACTTTAGCGAAGACTAGAAGGGTCATAATTTGTCATATAAGGTCTTTTACTAATCTTGCAAATTTTTCTTTTTGCACTTCATATTCTTTCTCCCTTGAAATCAAAATCTACCTAAATTCAGGCAGCTATGGGACAGGAAGGAGTCCTTAATTTTGAATCTTAACAACTAGTACAAACTAATACTATTTTTAATACTATTATTTTACAGCAATTTGGAGAAATAAAAACTTTTTATTATGTCTACTTTTGCTTCAGTGCAAATACATAAAATCATAGACATTGCTTTATACTTAGTAGCTAATTGATGCAGCCTTTGGTTATGCCATTAGCAGACTATTTGTATAGGCTGTAAATAAATGTTTTACTGTAAACTCGATACTTGATATAATGTAGAACTTGCCTCACATTTCATGTATTCTCTCTGCCAACTTTTTCAATATAATCCATATAACTTTGCTTTTAGCTCTTAGGTCAGCAGTCATGTTATTAGAATCTGGAGTATCTTGTGAATCTTATTCCTTCTCTCCTTTCCCACATGACTTCTTGTACCAGGACATATAATGATTTTTTTAACAAAAAGTTTTATGTGCTCCCTAGGCTCATTTTATGATTTTAATAGTCTTTTTCATCTGTAGTTAGTTAAGTTAAGCCAGGAATCTCCCTCAGAGTACTGACATAGCTAATATTTTCTTTTGAGTAGAAATTCTACAGGACCATGAAAGGTTTTTTAAAACTTGTATTCCATTTCTAGAATTATGATTTTTTTCCTGAATTTTAATCATAGATTCTGAATTCTTGTTCTCTGAAGATGTCTATGGGGAATTTAATATAACTGGAAAATAGATTCCTAATTCCAAAGGATTTTAGATCTAATATAAATTTTGCTTTCATTTTTAGAATTTTCTAGGACCTCCAAGTAGTGTGACTTTTAAGTTCGAGGAGTCAGGAATCTGCTACCATTCATGATTAGAAAAGTAAAGAGGCTGTAACTACCATTTTATTCTGGAACAAAGATCAAATTCTACTAAGGAAAATAGAAAAATCAGAGTTTAAAAGAGATCATAGTATTTACTGATGAAGCTAAATGATTTAGATATTTGTCAAACCTTTCTCCCTGGATAAGAAAAGAAGGGTAACCAGTACAATAGATTGCAGTAGTAGGTTAAAAGTTATTGAGCATATATATTAGCACTTTCTTTTCTTTTTTTTTTTTTTCATTTTTCAGATTTTATAACACTACTATACTCGTATCTTTCTTTTATAGTTGATAAAACTGTGATACTCAAAGAGGTTGCATTAGTTACATTTTAATCACTCAGACAAAACACCTGGCATCCACAAGTTAAAGGTGAAAAGGGTGTTTTACTTCACAATGTTAAAGGTTGCAATTCATAGTCAGTTGGTTCCAAGGCAGAGCAGGAATGCAGAGAGGCATCACAAGGGATAAACAGTTCATGACATGGAAGGCAGAAAGTGCAGCAGCAGCCTTCCTTTCCCTTTATATTCCCTCTAGACAACAACCCTGTTGGTTGATGTGACCCACTCCCAGGTTGGGACTTCACACTACCCACACCCAGAACTATGATAAACCAATCACTAAGGTCATTGTCACACATCCTTAAGTCTGAACCACACACCCATGATCGAGCCACCTCCCAAAGGCCACCTCTATGAGTACATGAGGCTTTGAGGGACATCTAAATAAAAGCCATGACAGAAGCTCAATAGTTTTTCAAGGCCACACACTAACACATGGCAGATCAATAATCTTATCCTTGGCAATGTAGTTAACAACTCACACTCTGTGCTCCAAGGTTAAACTGCTATGTACATAGTTATTTTGAGTTTTTTCCTCATATTAAGTGCAACCTGTTACAGTAGATATAAGGCACAGGAAAAATGGCATTTTAAGATTATTTTTCTTTATTGTTTTTTATATAATATCAGGCTTTAAAAAGAAAGCACTACACAGCCTAAATCAAATTTAATTAGACACTTGTGGAAAATATAACAATTATCTATGCCAAATTTCTAGGATTTCCTTTATTCATATTTAATTATTAATAGTCACTGGGGGTACATATTCTTTCACTTATTATCTGAGAAGAATAATTGAAGTTTATACAGCACTCTAAGGTCTGACTGGTTAAGAACTTTATCTACATGGGATCTTTTTGTAAAAAAAAAAAAAATTGACAATGAAACTATTTCTGTTTGTGGTACTTTTTTCATTTGAAGATTATGGAGTGTCATGGTGTAGACTCTTACATTAAGCTGAACTTTCCTTGGCCTTCTTCCTCCTTCCCTGAGAGGAGGCGGGGGCAGTGCACTGGTGCTTGGGTAGACAGAGTCTGCCAGTCCGTGGAGGGGAGAGCCCAGAGGGATGAGACACCCATTAGGCCCCCAGGAGCCCTGTGTGTCCCAACTTGTGCTGAAACTGAGGCTTTAGAAGAACCTGAAGAGACTGACTTCATCTACATTGTCTACATTGTCTTTTGTGAAATTAGCAATTCTCAATTTTATAGAGTACCCTATAGGCTGGCGGAGATAGTTCAGTGGCTTAAGTGCCTGCCTGGCCCTTAAATCCTGAGTTCAATCTCCACTACCAATTATTTTCTTAATGTTGACGACTGTGTAACAGATGTTTTGTCTTAACAAATATTGTATTGCTTTTAATATCCAAATTAAAATTTTCCTATGATAGCTTTAATATTTTCTTCACTATTAATCTAACTTTATCCTAGTCATAGTCATAAATACATAACGAGCGCTATGTCCCCCACCCAGTGCTGAGCGCTGAACAGCCCAGGGTGCCACTGCCCCTAGAGACTGCGGAGTATGGCTGGGAAGACAGGCAGGCATTTGCATGGCTACTTGTAATTCTTACTCTTTAAATGTTCTTCCCTTCCCATCCTGCCTCCCTCTTTCTTTACTTTCTTCATCCTTCCACCTCCTCTTTCTCTGCTGCTGTTGAAAGTGTCATATACAGAAGAAAGAGAATGCAATGCTAGACCCCACGTGCCTCCCGCCCAGCCTCAGTGATTTTCAGCTAGTGGCCCATCTTGTTTCATCTACATCCCAACCTCCTCTCCTACTCCAAATTGTTTTGAAATGAATCTCTAACATTCAATTATTTCATTATATTTTCTGTAAACATCTCTAACAAATAAGAATGGTGTTCTTTAAATATTATATCACTTTCACACTTAAAACATGGAAAATCTAGTCAGTTTCCCAGTATATCTGCTTTTCTCATTATGCTCCTTTCCTTTCCTTTTGTCTGCCTTTCTTTCTTTCTTTCTTTCTTTCTTTCTTTCTTTCTTTCTTTCTTTCTTTCTTTCTTTCTTTCAATGTATTTGGTTATGGGCTCTCATTAAGCAGCTTGGACTTGTGCTGGTCTTCCTGCTTTCAGCCTCCCCAGCACTGGGATTACAGGCATACACCACCATGCCCAGATTCTGGCCAGCTCAGTCAGCCCTGGGGGTGGGGTGGCATGGCATTTGGTGCTACGGATTGAACCTCAGTTCCTGTGCTTGCCTAAGCTTGCATAAGCAGGAGATTTAGTCCTCTGAGCTCTCTTGCAAGCCCCATTGTTTTTATTTTCAAGTTTTTTTTTTTTTTTTTTTTTTTTTTTTTTTTTTTTTTTTTTTTTTTTTTTTTTCAGTGTCCACATAATTTCCAAATACTACAATTGGTTTACATGGTTCTTTAATGTCTTTTACCCACTTACCAGTCCAGTTATTTAAATACAGAATGGCCAAAATTGTACATTTTTCTGTAATTTTTATAAGGTTATATAATAGGAAATATGAAAATGACAATTTTATCAATTGTATCCAATACAAGAACTGGTTAGATAAAACAATGCCTGCCCAAATAATGCTAAGGATGCCCAGTATGCAAGCACACACTCTGCTCAAGTGTTGTTGGGGTAGAGTTAAGTGTTCACTGGAGATGCACTTCTCAACATTTGTGGAATTTTTGTTCTCTTACTCTGTAAAGTTTCCCAAATCCTGAATTTTGTTGACTAAAAACAAAAGTTGAAGCTTAAATATTCTTAAATGTCCTGTTTGATATACCCTTCTAGCCTCTGTATTTCTTGTGAAACGGTAGTTATTCAGAGGTAGGATTAAATTCTGTCTCAATTTTTTGGTCAAGAATGCTTTATGGAAAAAAAAAAAAAGAATGCTTTATGAGTGGTGTTGTGTGTCTGTTTCCACCCAGAGTCAAGCAATCTAAGCTGCCTCAGTGTGTATATGTGTGTGTGTGTGTGTGTGTGTGTGCGCGCACGCACGCATAGGTGTACACATGTGTGTGTTGGTGTCTGTGTGTGTGTAGGTGTATGTATCTGTGCGTGTAGGTGTGTGTACAGTTGTGTGTGTTTGTCTGCATGTCTGCATAGGTGTACACATGTGTGTGTGTGTAGGTGTATGTATCTGTGTGTGTAGGTGTGTGTACAGTTGTGTGTGTGTAGATGTATGTGTGTGTATACGCATGTGACTTTGGGAGGGCAAATGAGAGCAAGTACATGCACAGGATGGATGTTAATCAATGGTGATTGCTGCTGCTTAAATCCATTAATTCGTAAGGGGCTTCAAAATATTTCATTTCAGTGATTTCATTTATTAGCTAGATTATTTCTATAAAGGGAAAGTTATACTAATCAACTATTTCACTAGTGCTGAGTTATAGTTTATGTAGGAATAACAAGGAAGACTTTTAATCCTTTGTAGATAGAAGTGGCATCACATTAGAAACATTCACAAATATGAACAAATTGCAGAGGTAACGGGACAATTAAGCTAATATTAAGTGACTCAGGATGGAAACAGAGAAACCACATCATTCATAAAGTATTCTTTTTTTCCATAACTTTATTGAGAAACAAATAGCAATGAGACAGTCTCAAATCAAATTGGTAGGACAGTTTCAATAATTAACACATTACATACTGTCTTCCTAGTGGTTATTTGTTGTACAAGATGCAGACATGATATCCTATTTACAAACACTATTAGAACAAATCCCTCTGATACAGGGAAGTAAAATTCATCTTGGGTGGGTGACCTCTAAA
>NW_004524793.1:3362283-3363437 GCF_000260255.1 Octodon degus
TGAGTCACAGCCATTGCTTGCCCAATGTGCTTTCTGTAAAAGCCTGAGAAAATGGTTTTTCCTCCATGTGACTCTCCTTAGGCACACTCTACATCATCAATCACTTTCCTCTTTGGCCCCATAATCTTCTTGATCAGAAAATTTGGGATACAACTGAGTTACATGATGTTACAGTACAGATTCTCCTATGTCCTGAGTCTTAATTGACCTTGGAGGGCTAGGGCCTAAATGTTGGCTTTCCTTGCAGCCCTCCTTTTTCTCTAATTTTTATTCTGCAAACTTAGGTTGTTAATCCTCCAGAAGAGAAGGTTATTGTGATTACCATACAAGCTAGGCTGTTGAGCTTAACCTCACTATCTGTCTGAATATCAAACATCTTAAGCATTAACATGGAACAGGTATTTTTCATCAAGTACTGATATGTTATACTTTAAGTCCCTATACAATATGATGAAAAAACATTTAAAAAATTAAAATATATTTAAAAATAGGAATAAAGAATTATATATGTTTACACATACGTCCAAAAATCTAACCATGTATAGCATTCTGGCAGGACAATGCCGCAACACTCCTTTTCCTGTCTTCTGCCTTCATTCACCACCCCCTTCCTTTTTAAATAATCATTCACCTGAGAGACATCACAGCAGCAACTGGTGTGTCATGACAAACAGCACATATTCAGAAGATCAGAATGACAGGCACTCCAAGCATGAAACTACTATTACAGATTACCATCTTCAGTGCAGTTGCTTAGTTCACAGGTATCAGTATATATAGTTAGTCAGGGTGAGAATCTTTCCAAATAACTGCTAGATTAAAAAATCTTCTGAAGATTCTCAGAATGATTGCCTTATCCATCTTTTACATATAACTGTATGGCTTGGCTCTGTCATGTTTCCTAGCCCTTCTCCTTCATTGTCTAGTGCTCAAGTTCTTGCTTTCCTTTTAATTGTATTATACCTTTCTATTTGTATTTCTTTTCTTGAGTTCTTATACTAGGGAGACTATATGATATTGACACATATGTGTCTGGTTTATTTCACCTATGGGTATATGTTCAAGTTGCATCCACTTAAATATAAAGGCTTCAAGTTTATCATTCTTTATAGCTGAGTAATACTACATTGTATAAAAATATCACATCCTTTTCA
>NW_004524793.1:3363717-3370271 GCF_000260255.1 Octodon degus
GTTGATTTCTTTATGATAGCCATTCTTTCTGGGGTGAGATGATAGCTCAATGTGGTTTTAATTTGCATTTCGTGGATGGCTAATGATGTGGAGCATTTTTTCATATATTTATTCGCTTCTTTAATTTCATCCTCTGAGAAGTGTGTGTTCATCTCGGATGCCCATTTCTGGACTGGGTCTTTAAATTTTGGGCCCCTCGTATTTTTTAGTTATTTATAAATTCTACAGAGTAGATCTTTGTCTCAGTACTTATTTGTCAAGATATTTTCCAAATGTGTGAGTTGTCTTTTCACTTGGATGGTAAATTCCTTTAACACACAAAAACTTCTCAATAAGAGGTGGTCCCAGTTGTTAATTGTTTCAAGTGTTTCTCATGCAATTTAATTTTGGTTCATGAAGTTTTTGCCTATCCGTATGTCTTCAAGAGTTCCTCCTACTTTCTCTTCCAAGAGACTTAGTGTTTCTGTTTTAATGTTTAGAACTTTAATCCATTTTGACTTTAGTTTAGTGTATGATGATAGACCTGGGTCAAGTTTTAGTTTTTGGTATGTTGAGAGCCAGTTTTTCCAGCACCGTTTGTTAAAAGGCTATCTTTCTTCCAGTGGGTATGTTTGGCCCCTTTGTCAAAGATAAGTTGGCTAAGTGTGTTCATAGAGGCTTCAGTGGTCTTCTAATCTATTCCATTGATCCTCAGGTCTATTTCGTTGCCAGTACCATGCTGATTCATAAAGTATTCTTGAAAAAATTGAAGCAGTTTAATCCCATGTCTGAGAAACTACCAGTTTGCAATGCAGGACATTTTCCCCACTGTTCTGCTGTGTGCTTACTGTACAGTGCAACAGGGTACAGTGTTTTTATGTGTTGTGTCAACAGTATATAAGACTCACCTCATTGGATTTCTGAACAAATTCCACTTAAGAGCATTTTCCCAGGACAGAACAAGAGACATGTGTAAGAAAGGGACTTACTGTTATTACCAGTTTCAAAATAGTTATTTTTTCCATCATTCAAAGATAATTGCAGAACATGGTAAGAGAGGTGATTCCTGAAGAGTTCATGGATTTTAAAATATTGGCATGTGGGACTGAGGAATAACTTGGCAGTCTAAATACCTTCCTGGGAAGTGCAAGGACTTAGGTTTGATCCCTACTGCTGCCTGGCATGCTGACCCTGGAACCTGGGGCACCCCCTGCAGGCCCTGAAACTGGGAGCGCTGGTACATGCCTGTAATCTCAGCTCTGGGGAGGCTGAGGCAGGAGGATCACTATAAGCCTGAGCCACATAGCAAGGCTCTGTACTAAATAAATAAATAAATAAATAGATAGATAGATAGATAGATAGATAGATATTGGTATACCAGCCTATTGCATTTATTCTTACTGAACCTACAGTAATCCTACTTTGATCAATGGGAACTTCTCAATGTGGGTGCTGAATCCCTTTGATACAATTTTGGTTATCTTTGACAGTTTGTCTGATTTTTGTGTGCTAGTCCAATGGTTCTCCATGTATCATCAGAAAATAGGCAAGGGTCACAAGGCCTTATAGAATCTTGAGGTAAATCATTTTCATGATAATTCTAAGACATTATTTACCACCTGTGCGCTTGTCCTTTTACATACCTGTAAAGTAATTTTTCTAGAGGTTGCATATTTCTATTGTGTTTTCTGGAATTTTCTAAGGTAAACTCTTTGAGTCCTCAATGTGACTAAATGGAATGTTAGGACCAAAATCTTGAGAACTAAAATTTAGGCTAATTTTTAACTTTTCCTGCTAAATTCCTGTAATTTAGGAAGCCTCATAAATTAGCTCTCTTTTATTCCCAGCTACGTGTGTGTGTGTGTGTGTGTGTGTGTGTGTGTGTTTGTATGTGTGTTCTGTCTCAAATCTAATATGTGACAGTACCAGAACTTAAAACACAATGACACATTGTTTTTTACAGTAGGCCTTTTCCTCATAAAACAAACTTACTGTTGCCTAGAGTTTATTATTAGGCCAGGGATATAGCTCAGCAGCATAAGCACCTATCTGACAAGCACAAGGTCCTGAGTTTGATCCCTGGTACCAAGAAAAAAAAGTTTGATTAATCAAAGCTTAGAAGCTATAAATACCACCAACTGTCCTAGACATAAACATTTTAAAGGCCCCCAGATGTAAGTAGGTGTTATTTTCTCAAATGGAATGTCCCTGAAAAAGGGAAAACAAATGCAGAGCCAGCGTGAGTGTTTGCTAAAGCTACATGGTATGATTTTAAAAAAGGCTCTGAGTATGTTTATTTTTCCAATCACAGCAGAGAAACTAAAGATACAGTAGTAGTTCATTAGCTTTAGCTTTTGAAGATTTCAGTCATCCAGAGAAGCTGCCTTGGCTAAGGGTACATGGATTTTCTATTAATTTCTGAACCTAAGATCCAATTGGTTGCTCAACTGTGTAGCTTATATAGACTTAAGAAAAACAAAAAAAAAGTCTTGTAGTTAGTTGAATAAAATCTTGCAAGAAAACATTCCAGAATTTTAAAAGCTGAATAATGATGCTTTTCTATCACTATAAGTATATAAGTCTCTTAAATATGGATACTTAAAACTACTAGGGGAGGCCTCAGGGCAATCTGTTTTGTCTCATTCAGTTGGACTGGATTCAGTTTCTTGTTATTTCACCACCATTCCTAATGACTCTAGCTTCTTTTGGTTGCAGAATGACAAGAGCTCTTATGTCGCAGGGAAGTGGAAGAATTTCCATCATAAAATGGGAAGTGTGCTTCTAGACAACCTAGCAGTGGCTTTCAGAAAATAGAACATATAGAGCAGAGACAAGGAGAGGAGTCTTACAATGCCTTTCAGTGTTTATCCAATGTAAGGAAAACTGACTGCACCTCATAACTTCAGGTATCATCTGGAAAAGTGTCATCTGGTAGGAAGCAAGGATCAAAGCCCCTGTCACCATTCAGCTTCTTCTTAGTTACTCTAGGGTTTAACTGAGGTGTAAAGCAGGGTTTGGTAATGACTACATAATGCTTAGTGAAATGTCACCATCCACAGCCACAGCACAATGCAAAGGATGAAAAATTACTCAGAGTCTATGTCCAGGTTAGACTCCAAGAGGACCCTGAGGTGTTACTTTAATGGAGACCCCTCCAAAGGACATAATCTCAGGAAAACCAGTGCTAATCTGAAGCATTGATGGCTCTTTTATTGCTGGAGCCAGGAAGCAAAGATAAAGGACAAAGTATCCATGCAGGGGGCAGGAGGACAGAGAAGAACAACGTGGTCTTAATTAATGGGGGTATGGAGAGGACAAGGGCCAGGGCATACATTCCTAAATGCAGTGTTTTGGTCCTATTTGGAGATGTGGCCCTCCAGGCTATGTATTATTCTTTCACTGCTGTCCAGGATGTTTTGGGCTCATAGTAACCAAAGTCCCTTTATCTTATCATGTACATCTCATCCATACTTCTGCCCAATACAGATTTGGTTGTTGAAAAGATTTTAAATGTTGCTTGTAACTTCACACTGATGAGTAAATTCACTTTTTGTCTGAGCACTCATTGTTATTTTCCCCCAGGATTAAATTGGTAGGGAAATGCTCTAACTATCTGCTTTTGTTAACCAGTTGCATTTACATTTCTTAACTTGGAGTATCAGTTGCCTGGACTTTTCTATCAATCATCTCATCACAATACTTTACTAAAGGTAATTTTAGAATATAAGAAAGTCAGAGTACCAAGTAAGAAGAGGTCCTTGGTAGGAATGAACTGTGAAATACTATGCCTCTACCATTGGTCTTGTCATTGTTTTGTTTCCTACTTGGCACTTTGATAAAATTATGAAAAATATTTTAAGTTTCATATTAAACTTACTGAACAAACACATCTCCTTGTGAAAGGCAGAGAATGATGGGAGCCTTGGGTTGCAGTTGGCTGAAGTCAGGAATCTGGTGGTCTGGGCATCCTAGGGCAAGGCATCCTAGGGCAAATGTCTCACCTTCTCCACTTTGGTTTCTTGTTGAGAAAATTCTTCTTTTCTTCTTTTTTATTTTTTTCCATAATTTTATTGAGAAACAAATAGCAATGAGACACTTTCAAACCAAATTGGTAGGACAGTTTCAATAATTAACACATTGCATACATTCTTCCTAGTGGCTAATAGCTGTACAAGATGGGGACTTGATATCCTATTTACAAACACCATTAGAACAAATCCCTCTATTCATTAAGAGAATGTAACTATATATCTATCCTAACTACTTTGAATACACAGATACAAAATGGACATTCATCTGTATCCCCTTTTTTTGTTAAGTTCCATCATTTTAATATTATAGGTGTGTAAACTCAGCAAAATATTCCAAAATAGTGCAGTAGTCCATAATAGTATTGAGCCTTCCACTTCACTGGTAATGTCAGAAGTTGTTGACCTGAGTCCCCTACAGCTCAATATAACACCATGGCTTTACTTCTCATATTTCGTTTTTATGCTTTTCTCCTGGATGGTTAAGACCAAGGTAAATCAGGACCTATGCAACAAGAGTTGTAGCTTTTTGGTCTGAGAAGGTCAGTGAAATGCCCTCAGGATATATGCTGAGATCCTGTACCTCAGATTATAGAACCTTTGTCAGTGTCAGCCATGTGGATGAGTTAGGCCCATTGCTTCGCCAATGTGCTCTCTGTGAAAGCCTAAGAGAATGTTTTTCTCCATGTGACTCTCCATAAGCACAGTCTACATCATTGATCACTTTCCTCTTTGGCCCCATAGTCTCATTGATCAGAAAATTTGGGACACTACCAAGTTACATGATGTTACAGTACAAGTTCTCTTATGTCCTGAGTCTTAATTGACCTTGGAAGGCTAGGACCAAAATGTTGGCTTTCCTTGTGGCCCTCCTTTTTCCCTAATTTTGGTCTGCAAATGTAGGTTGTTAACCATCCCGAAGACAAGCTTATTGTTATTACCATACAACCTAGGCTGTTAAGCTTAACCTCACTATCTGTCTGAATATCAAACATCTTAGGCATAACATGGAACAGGTATTTTTCATCAAGTATTGATACGTTGAATTTTAAGTCCCTATAGAATATGATGAAAAAACATTTAAAAATTAGAATATATTTTTTAAAATAGGCATAAAGAATTATATACTTCTTATGTTTACACATAAGTCCAAAAATCTAACCATATACAACCTTGAAGCAGGACAGTCCCACAATACTACTTTTCCTATCTCATGCCTTCATTCACCATCCCCTTCTTTTTGAACAATAATCTACCTGAGAGACAGCACAGCAGCAACTGGCATGTCATGAAAAGCAGCTCATATTCAGACTACCAGAATGACCAGCACTCCAAGCATGAAACTACTATTACAGATTACCATCTGCAGTGCAGTAGGTTAGTTCACAGGTATCAGTATATATAGTTAGTCAGGGTGAGAATCTTTCCAATTAACTGCTAGATTCAGAAATCTTCTGGACATTCTTAGCATCATTGCCTTGCCCATCTTCTACATATAACTGTATGGCTTGACATTGTCATGTTTCCTAGCTCTTCTCATTTCCCTCTCTTGATTAGTTAGTCCTCGAAGACCTGCTTTCCTTTTAATTGTATTATACTTTTCTATTTGTATTTCTTCTTTTGAGATCTTATGCTAGGGAAACTATACAATATTTACACATGTGTGCCTGGTTTATCTCACTTATGAGAATATGTTCAAGTGGCATCCACTTCAATATAAAGGCTTCGAGTTTATCATTCTTCATAGCTGAGTAATACTCCATTGTGTAAAAATACCACATCTTTTTCAACCATTCCTCAGGTGATGGGAATCTTTGTTGTTTCCAAGATTTGGCTATCACAAATTGTGCTGCTATAAACATAGGCACACATGTATCACTATGATATGATATTTTCAGATCCTCCAGGAAAATTCCCAGTAGAGGAATAGCTAGTTTAAATGGGATTTCTAGTCCAACTTTCCTAAGGAGTCTCCACACTGATTTCCATAATGGTTGCACCAGTCTACATCCCCACCAGCAGTGGAGAAGGATTCCCTTTTAAACATCATCTCCAACATTTGCTTTTGGTTGATTTCTTTATGATAGCCATTCTTTCTGGGGTGAGACGATATCTCAATTTTTTTTTTAATTTGCATTTCGTGGATGGCTAATGATGTGGAGCATTTTTTCATATATTTATTCTCTTCTTTAATTTCAACCTCTGAGAAGTGGGTATTCATCTTGGATGCCCATTTCTGAATTGGGTCTTTAAATTTCGGGGCCTTAGCGTTTTTTAGTTCTTTAAAATTCTAGAGAGCAGACCTTTGTCTGATTACTTATTTGTCATGATGTTTTACAAATTTGTGGGTTGCCTTTTCACTTTTTTGGTAATTTCTTTTGACATGAAAAAACTTCTCAGTAAGAGCAGGTCCCAGTTGTTAATTCTTTCAACTGTTTCCTGTGCGATATGATTTCTGTTCATAAAATCTTTGCCTACCCCTATGTCTTCAAGAGTTCCTCCTACTTTCTCTCCAGGAGATTTAGTGTCTCTGCTTTAATGTTTAGA
>NW_004524793.1:3370536-3384489 GCF_000260255.1 Octodon degus
CAGGAATTGTAATGCCTCCTGCCTTGTTTTTATTGCCCAGGATTGCCTTTGCTATTCTAGGTCTTTTCTGGTTCCAGATAAATTTTAGGAATGATTTTTCTATGTCTGTGAGATATGTTGGTGGTAGTCTGATAGGGATTGCATTAAATTTGTACAGCAATTTTGGGAGTATGGACATCTTCACAATGTTGGTTCTTCCTATCCAGGAGTATGGAATATCTTTCCATTTTCTGAAATCTTCTACGATCTCTTTTTTTAGAGTACTGTAATTTTCCTTGAAAAGATCTTTGACTTCTTTAGATTAATTCCAAGGTATTTCATTTTGAGAAAATTCTTCATAAATATACTGAACTACTGGAAGGGCAAGTGGGTAGGTTTCCACAGATTGCAACTATAACAACAAGGCTAAGTTAAGCAGAAGAAAATGCTTTATAAAAACATGTGTTAAATATGTATGAAACATTTATTAGTTTGGGCTACAGTATTTATTTACTGCGGTATAAGTAGCCCCAGGCAGTTTGAATTCAGATTTAAAATTCAGGTGTTGCTTATTTACTTCTCATCTTTCTCTTACAAGAAAAGAATATAAAGGCTTGGCAAGTAGAAACTGGAACTAATTTTGATTGCCTGAATAGGTTTCCTGAAGGAAAATGTTTTATTGAAGTGGAAATGAGGGTCAGATTATTTTTGCCTGTGTCTAATTAAAAGCAGTTTTGGAGTAGTTCATAAGTCTCTTTTCAAGAGGAAGTTTGTATCATAGAAGGAGCCATAATTTCGTGGGTCCTTGTGACAGGTGCCTTGGCTAAGAATCTCCAGAGTGAGAACTCACAACTCCAGGAATGCGTCTGCGGGTGGTAGCTCCCAAGAGGACGCAAAGCTATGGCAGAATAACAGAAAGTGCACCTTTGGAAACTCTGGAGACCATTTCCGATTCCCTGGAATCTCACTGAGCCCGATTTGGTTGGTGGCAGTCATGCGTGGTATCCCTCACGTGTTTCCTAGGTAACCAACAGCTAGAGCTGCTTCTCCTGAAGACCTGGAGGTGAAGGGAAAAACTGGGATAACTGTTAATACAATTAACATAGTCAAAATGCTCTGGAATTGACTGGTGCTGTTGTGTGATTCTGTGAATAAACTGGACTGTTGAATCATACACTTTAAATAGGTGAACTGTGTGATATGTGAGTTATATCTCACTGCTATCTGTATATAAGTAGGGTTACTGAATGAGTTGCAGTTCATGAAGTGGCATCCACTATTGCTGAAAATTTGGCAACACATCTTGAGCAAGTTTGTGGTATTTTGGCCCAGCTTAAATGTAAAATTTTGTGTGATGTAATGTTGGTTGAGGTTATATATTGGTGCTTTGTTATGTAAGACCAGAGACCACATTGGAAAGCATGCAATTTTTAGCAAAGAGTCCCACCAACGTGGGAGTTCCTGAAGAGTATGTGGCTCTGTAGCCCTGGCTTGTTCTTTAGATAGCTGGGAGAAGCTTTCTGGGGTTTTGTTAACCATGAGGAAGAAGAGAATTTTTACTTACTAGGTTGTACTACATTATATTGTGAAATCTAACATTTTAGGGTTAATCTTTAGGAGGAAATGTGTTTTAGTTATTGTATTGGTTTGTGTAATTTGTGTACTTTTTATATCTGTACTTTATGAGGCAAGTAAAATGTAAAAGTAAAAGAAAAATCTGCAACTAAGACTGGAAGAAAAGAACTAAAACTGAAATAACATCTGAAGCTATTTGTTTATGTTTTAGAACACAAAATATTACTAGATGGCATAAGAATTCCGCACTTAGTAAATTGTTTTGAAATGTCATTTAATTGTTACCTTAACGCCATACTTTTTAAGATTCTGTTAAAGAATCTTGCATGAAGCTCATCTGAATCCAAAATCAAACTAAGTATAAATGATCTTAGCTGTCATGCAGTCCATTTCTTTAATTTTGTTAAATGAATCCAACATTTTACAACAAAAAATTTGTTTCAGTCTGAATTTGGTGTGTGTTCTTTTAGTTCAGCACATAATAAGGTGCAGCCTGCTGGGCTGGTGGGCTGATTCAGATACACTGACTATGAACTGTGAACTAGAAAAACTTGAATCAACCCTTTTGAAGAAATTTTAATGAAACGTTTGGTAAGTATGTTAGAACAATTCTCTTTGGGATTTAAAACTTTAGCCATTCTTCTATAAATTGTTAGATGCCAGTGTACATTATCCTAAAAACTTCTAAAGTAAAATGTTCTGAGTATACAGAAACTTTTGATGTGTGCAGTCTCTTTTGTGTTATACATGTTCACGTTGGTAGTCTCTTTACTTGATTTTTTATTTAATTCCTTCTTGAGCATCAGTTGAAGAGCAAATATGTAAGGATCAGTGCTGCCACCTCTCTTCCATATGCCAAAAACTAAATAGCACATGGTTAGTTCTCCACCAAGCAACAGCTTGTTAAATTAACTTATAACATCCAGTGATTCTTTAACAACATAATTTATTTTATCAGGCACATGGCCACATTTGGAAAATTGAACTTTACCTTTGGAAAATTTTTCTTTGAATGGATTCTGACTACAGAATGCATTAATATGGCACTGAGGCCTGACATATTTGTCCATGTTCTGCTCAGGCAGATTTGTTTCTGAAGAGAAGGAGTTTCCATCCTCCTGGATGGCTTTATGCAGAGGGTGCTGGTGCAGCTCAAGAAACCTACTTGTAGCACACTGGCGAGCCAGCTGGGAAGCAAGCCAGGCCCATGCACGTGGTTTTTTTCAGTGCAAAGCTCCTCAAAGTGTATCCAAACCTGAGATCTGGCCATCTTCAGCTTATCTGAGGATTTTAAAAAGGTAGAACAATAATTGGGTTTCTAGCAGCCCTGCTTTGTGATACACAAATTAGCTTGTCTCTGAGAGCTCCTTCTGAGGCATTTGAATGAATGTGGGCATGTGAAGCATTTCAGGAATCATCTCTCTGTGATGAAAAATTTCAGAATTAGAAGAAGCAGTACAAATAATCTTATTTACTTTATCAATTCTTGCTATGAATGTTTGTTGAGTACTTCTAGCCAGTCCAGCACTGTTTTGAATGCAGGACTGCATAGGCATAATTTGCTATCCTCATGGAGCTTTCAGTGGGAAAACAGACACATAACATGTTGAATGTCAAATTGGCGATAGCATTTTCTTGAATAGGTGAAAAGATGACAGGATATATGGAGGAGGGAAAGGACAGGAAGTGTGCTGAGGAATGAAGGCACCACGTTAGGACCTGGAGTCTTGTTCAACCAATGGTGAGCGATTGGGACCCACAGGCATGAGATAGTATAGACCTTTATATGTTGTGGCTCACTGTGCAGTTGTAGCCACCATTATTGTTGTCATAATTCCAGTCAGTATTTATTCTAGATATGTTTGCAAAGTTGCATGTGTAATGAATCATACAGCTTCATCTTTGTCCTCAAGACTGACAAGTCTGGGGCTGGCGAGATGGTTCAGTGGTCTAAAGCACCTACTTGGAACAAGCTTGGCAAAGCACAGGGACCACGGTTCGATCCTCCAGCACCACATGCCAGCCAGCCTCGCACCCTGGTGGGCTGAGCTGGCCACACACACACACACACACACACACACACACAATAAATAAATAAATAAATGTTAAAAAAAAAAAGACTGACAGGTCTAATGTGAATACTTGCAGAGGACTTCCTGATGAGGAATGAAAGGTCACACTGACTATGTTCAATGAACACTTAGTGAGAGATGATATATATGAGGCATTGTGGAGGATATCAAGGGAAATCTTGCATGTGTCTTGCCAACTAGGGTATATAGTCTAGTACACTCACAGAATTGATCACTTGCGTGTCAATGACTTTGCATTTCATAGGGACTGTGGAAGCCCAGGACACATGCTGATGTCTCAGTTTGCTCAGTCATAGTTTTGAGTCAGTGCTTTGGGAAGCTGGTGTGAGACATTAGCAGATTGCCTGGCATCCACATTTTAGTGCAGGGTTATTTCTATACCCTGTTTAATATATAAAATGCCTTTGAAGTTAATATGCTTTATTTGTTAAAAAAAATACTCTCAGAAGAAAGCCAACTTCTGATATTGGTGAGAAAAGTGCTGTGCCTAAGATGTGATGGCTTTTAGGCAGAAAATGGAATCACTGAAGGCCTCAAGGCAATACTTAGCATTTGCTGCCCTTTATGAGGGAAATTATATGCTCTATTAGTATTTGCCAGCTGGTACATGAACACTTAATGTGTATTCTGTGGGTGGATCGTGATAAGGACCTTAGGAGAAATAGGGTAAAGGAGAATTTGTTTCCCTTGCTTAAAGCAGAATTTCTTCATGAGCCAATTCTTTTGAACTTTTAGATTATTCCCTTTCTTTTAGAAGTAGAGTATCAACCATATTTGAGTGTCTCCCTGGCACTTGTTACATGCATGATATAAAAAGTTTATTAATAGCATTGTAGTTTTACATATGTGTGTGCATATATTGCACATGTATACAAATACAAATATACAGAAATAGAGTAAGAGAAAGCTTGGAAGGACAACAAAAAGCTATAAGCTGTAGTGGTACAGGCTGTTGAATTTTCACCCAAATCTGATTTCCTTTTTCTGAGTTCCCAGGAAGAATGGATATCTGGTCCTCTCACAGTTAAATTTTTGGTGAAATCTATTTATCCATTTATTTATTTATTTATTTATTTATTTATTTATTTATTTATTTGGTACATGGTCTTACTATGGAGAGCTGGCACAGGCACGGCATGTGGTACTGGGGATTGAACCCAGGCCCTTGCGTTGGCCAGGCAGGTATTTAAACCACCAAGCTAGCTCCCCAGCCACCCCCCAAAAAAAACTGTTATATGCTGCCATGTGACCAAGCTCTAGTCAGTGGAATTATCACAGTAAAGACAGTGAAGCCTGTCAGCCTGAAATCCTGATTCAGTGTAAGGAAGAGAACTTCACTGACTGAATCCCTTTTTTGGCAGCAAGAAGCAAAGTCCTGAGGTATTTGAGCTATTAAATAGTTGTGAGTTTGTTTTGATAGTGATTGTTTCTTTCTTGACTAATATGGTGACAATGTGTAGTCACTGGGAAGGTAAAGACTACATTTTTGGTGCACTGATTGTACTTCCTCAGCTTCCTGGAGCTACTTGTTCTCTTCTGAATGGTTTAATCAGGGCTTTTGAGTGTGGCTGTTGTACATGCATTTGAAGGTAGGTGGTAGTGTTCTCGTCACTAAATGTGTACAGGTGTCTAAGATGCTGTACTCCTTGCTGTACTCCTCCTTCCCTCATACCCAGGCTTGGGGTAGAATCAAGAAATGTGACTTGACTATTGATATTTTCCTTCTTTTCCTCAATTGTTTTAGTGCTACCTTTCACTAGGTGCTATAGGAGTACTTACAAATGAAAGAAATGTGGAGTCTTCCCTCAAAAAGCTAACAGTTGTGATAATCCAGACCTCTGTGAGTGGGACTCTCTGCTAGAGCTAACAATCCCAAAATCAAAATTGCTTAAACAGTATGTGGTTTTATTAAGAATTGAAAAATTGATACATGATTTTATTAGGTTTTATTTCTGCATGAGTCCAGATTCCATCAGGCTGAATCTGGCCCTGAATCTTCCTTTCAATGGTCAACCACAAAGTTCAGGTTAGTATTCCTCCTCCCTCCCTAACATTTATGCCTCTCATGTGGACCATTTACCAGATATGGCATTGTCCAGAGGAAGTTGAATTCCACTGAGCTCAGCCAACAGTGGAAGAATCAAAGTTATTACTTGCTGAGGATTATGAATCATAGTGAGAGGAAATTAGAAAATGTAATCTGAGAAAATCTTGCTCAACTATAATTTAATTGTTATTTTTAGTTTAGTGGCTCCTTTCATTTGGCTTACCATGGTATTGCGAGTTGGGATTTTAAAATCAGCTTTTTTCTTCTTCTTTATCCCCTTATCATGAGCATCCCTCTTCCATTCTGCACTGGTACTCCCATTTGCTCCTATTATTACTGCTGATTTCTCTAACAACTGAGACTAAGTACTCCTTGAAGGCGAAACCTCAACTATCTTTGTATTTTCTTCCTTAGTCATTACTCCAAAATGTAACACAATGATTTATGTATGATGTATGATTCAGTCAATGTTAGATGACTAATTGTTTATTTAGATTTCTTATACTAGTGGAGCTTCTTGAGCTAGCTTCATGCTTGGTGAATTCTTCTTTCCATGTTGAACATTACTTGCTAACATTATTTTGTTTTCAGTTTGTGTGATGCTTCATCTTGTATTTGACTTTGTGACCTGGGCTGGCCTTATCCAATATCAAATTACCCAGCATGAAATTTAAGGAGGGAGAGTGGTGAATGGTTTCTGTATAAATAAATAGGCTGTCTTATTCTGGTTCCATATGTGACCCTATGGTTCATGTCTGGGAGATGAGATTGAACCACATTTCTATGCTGTTCTTGAAAAAAAATCATTTCATGTCACATATACTGTATTATTCAATCTAATAAAAGTGTGACAAATTAATCATTTCCTGTTTGGTATCTAGGTTTATATCTTAGCTCCTGCTTCACTCACTGAAGAATTTCCTATCAAAGGATGCATGCACATCCATAAGTAGGCTTATGCCCCTGTTAAAATTATAGCTGAAATCTTTCTCCTTGGGACTTGTTATGCTCCTTCCTAAAAATACATTTTAACAGTGATAACAACAATATAATGGTGACTTAACAGAATTCAGGACACTAAAGGTTGGGAGAGAAAATAAATTGTAGGAAAAGCTGCCACTTTCCTTTATAATTGGATTCCATCAGCCTATGTGTCCTGCTCTGCAACTGTGGGGCTATCATCCCTGTGTTCCTTCACTTTTAGGCTTAACGATGAATTTTTCCTTCTCTCAAGCTGAGAGGTGACTTTGAAAGAAGCTGGCCCGACCTTTTCTCTAATATTATTCTTCTTGCTACTTTTATCAGTTGAAGATTTTTTTTTTTTTTTTTTTTTGCCAAAAGTCAGTGAAATGAAGTATCATTTTCACATCTTTGACTCTTCGACCTTTCCACTTAAGAATCTATGATAGTATCTTTTGGTAATAACTTGTTGCTTAACTCTGACCAACTTTGTAATAAAAGAAAAATGATGATTTGTTTAACAGAACTTTGAAAGCCATAAGAATGTGGTAGTGTGGATTCCCTACCATAAATTAATTTCAAAAAACTATATGCATTTTCTGTTGGAGTTTTATTTTCTTCCCTGTTTCTGATGATGAATAGCAGAGCTAAATGTGTTCTGCATGTCAATTTACTGTATTAAATGATATTATAGCAGCCTGATACTACTGGTCCAACCCTATATACTCTCAGGAAATGGCTTTAGAGAATTTTTTCATATATTGGGTTACAAGAAGAACACCTAGTTTGTGATACTCAGAGGTCATTAGTGCTCCGTTTAACTTTAACAAGTGGTGTGAATCCACCTTTCATTATGATGTAAATGATGTCATTACAATTGGCAGTCTGAGAAACTAGCCTAGTACCTCCATGTGTATACTGAAATCAAAGACCTAGCAGAAGATGCATCTTTAAATAAAGAATGTTTATGCCTAAATTAAAGAATATGAGGCCAGTAAGATAGCTCAGTGGACTAAGTGCCTGCTTAGGCAAGAGCAGGGACCAGAGTTCAATCCTGGCACCACACGCTGTGCTGGCCCCACCCCCTGAGCACACTGAGCCTGCACCAAGACTGGGCATGGTGGTGCACACCTATAATCTCAACACTGAGGAGGCTGAAAATAGGAGGATCACTATGAGTCTGAGTTGTGTAGTGAGATCCTGTACCAAATACATTTAAAAAATGTTTTCAAATGACTATGCTTTATTATAGAAGATAATGCTACATTTTTCCTCTATGATGGAAAAAAGAGAAAGTAACATACTAGAGGCCAATTTACCTCAGCTATAATTGATATATTTCCACAGTTAATGCTTATTTTTTTCTAAACCAATTTTGCATGTTTATATCTGGTAATCTGAACAACTAATTGAAAGACAATGATATGGAACATAAAACCAATTTGGAGTTCTTATCACCTTGTTAATTGAAATTCTATAGTTTTCAATTTTTTGCTTATTTTTTATTCCCTTTAAAAAGTTAAAGGAGATGCTAAAAGATTAGAAAAAAACCCACAGATAGAAGAGATAAGGTATAATGAAAAATCCCCAAATCCTGATATGATACAGATATTAGAATTACTCAATAAGGAATTGGAATGGTCAGCTTTTCTGTCACTGTGACAAAATATCTGATACAAATAGGGAGGAAGGGTGTGTTTTGACTTATGGTTTCAGAGGCTTCAGTTCAAGGTTAGCTGGCTGCAAGGCACTGACATCTTGGCAGAAGAGTATGTTGGAGCAAAGGCAATCACTTTATGGTGGTCAGGGAGCCAACTGCAGGGGAAGAACACCAGAGTGAGTTGTATCCTCAAAAGACACACTGTGTCCTACCTTCCAACCAATCTGCTGATAGCACACAGCCTCCAATAATCCAGTCAACTCTCCTAGAGTTCAGTTGACCATTGCTACCTGTCCCAAGTCTACCCTTTGTCAACTTGAACCTGATCCGATCTGTTATCATAGGATAACAGAGTCATAATTCCACCTAAAGTTATGCACTTGTACCACATATAACTGCAAATGCAAAGATTCCTTCCCCAAATTCTCAATAGTTCCAGCAGTGCTCAAAAGTCCAAGTCCAAAGTTTCCTCTAAGACTTAAGGCAAACTCTTAACTGTGAACTTCTGAAAGATTTAAAAAGTAAGCCACAGAATACCACAATGGCACATAGTAAACATTTTCATTCCAGAAGAGAATAAGAGGGATAAAAGGAGACTACAAGCAAGCCTAAAACCCAGCAGAGCAGACTTTAAGTTCTATATCTTGGCGTGTGGTGTCTAGGGTGCATGGTAGAAATGTCGAGCTCTAAAGGACTTATGTGACCCAATCCTAATATGGCCTGCCTCTCTCCAGGGCTGTCTGTGTTCTCTGCTTACAGCTTTCCTGGGCAGATATCTCATGATCCTGGCATCTGTGCCTTCCTGGGGCCTCTTCTGTACCTTTGGCACTATTCTTATAGCTTCATACACTCACTTTTCAATATCTCATTGCCTGGCCTCTGAGGCCTTTCCTTCCTTTCAAATATGGCTGGAAGACTCCCTGGCCCCACAGCTCTGATACTTCATGTGCCTTAAAAATTGGCATCACATGGATAGTGTCAAAGTCTGCTACCACCTCAAGCATTAGCCAGGGCCCCTAGGATCATGGCTGTAGCAGTCTCTGAGGACCTGGATAGGCTAAGCATTATGAAATGAATCTTGGGGAACCTATTGTCTTGGCAACCTTTCTTGAGCAGGGGTCCCAGGCAAGCCTCTCAAATGCCCTTGAACCTGTGATGGGTAGAACTACTAAGTACTGCAATGCCATCAAGGCCTCTTTCTTCTTATCCTGCTTCCAAGTACTTGATGTCACTTTTAATGGTGATGATCTCCTCAGCAACCACACCTGCTTTGGCTCTAACTTTATGTGTAGCTCTCTTTGGCCCAATTTTTTAAGTTTTTCAGACCTTTCTTCTATGCTCTTTTTTCCTTATTCTCACTATAAATCTGTCTAAAGGCAGCCAAAAATCCCTCTACCTTAATTTTGAATGACCTTGAAATTTCCTTTGCCAGAACAATTTGTCTGTTATCTTTAAGTTCAGCCTCACACAAAATCTTAGGGCACGGGAAAATGTAGACTTTTAATTTATTTTTTCACTGGAGTGTAATATACCTCCCCAAATTCCAGTTCCCAGTAAGTCACTTTTCCCATCTGAAACTCATTTATCATAAACTGTGGAAGTTAAATTTTTATGAATTAAAACTCAGGTATGTTGTCTTAGTCATTTTTCTCTCACTGCTAATACCAAATACCTGACACACAAAGTTATGTGGAAGGAGGTTTATTTAGCTCACAGTTTGTACAGTTTTAATTCCACAATGAGCTGGCTCCCAGGCAGGGTGGTACATGGCAGAGGGCAACAGTTCCTGGTAGTGGAAAACAGCAAAAGCAACAAGTGAGGAGGAAGAGAGACAAGCCTCTTTCTGTCACTTATATTTTATCCAGTGTAGTAGGATTAGGGCAATACCAATCCAATTAGCAGATTAGATTGACCCAGCAATCTCCCACCCTTAATCCCAGCACCCTTAATCCAAGCACTGTTAATCCCCGCATTGTACTGTGAATCAATCACACACTATAAATTCAACCACTTCCAAAATAACTCTATTACTTCATTAGGATTTAGGGATACATCTTGATTCAAACCATAACAGGTTTATTACTTTTGCCCTCAAAATTGCAAAGCTACAGGAAGACTCAGCTATTTATTTTTTTATTTATTTAAGCTACTTGAGGTAAGGGGGATAATGGGTTCCGATTAGGGAAGCACATCTGTGAGTTATATAGAAATTGACATACAGAGATCAGAGAAATATTATTTTTGTCTCATTGAAGCACGTTCTTTCCCATTTATTTATCTCTAACAATAATGTTCAGATTTATACCATACTCAGTTTAATACAGTTCCTAAAATCTTGTGAAAGGAAAGTAATAAAATAAGTGTATCACTAAAGTAACTATATTGGGATCTTAATATACAAATGGAATAGAATTTGGAATCAGATTCCAAATTTAGTTAGTGTGCATCCAAGGTAGGTTTTTTTTTTTCTTTTCTTTTTTTTCCTGTGAACTTGGACAAAAGATAGAAGTTTTATTCCCAGGAAATTTCTTTTATAAGAAGCACTTGATCACTTAAGTATTTCTAAATCATTGTGCCTATTTTTTTAGGGGCCTACAGAAACTAAAGCTAATGTCATTTTCTTCAAAATTTCTGTAATGCTGGAGATTAGATTTAGTGGCTCACTGCAAAATTCTACTTCTTCAGAAAGGATCCCTAAATTTCCTTACTAGTTATTAATTAGTACCTTTGCACTCATAGATGTTTGTATTCATCCAACAAGCTATTGTTTAATAATTACTATGTGGCATTAAAACTGTGAGCAAGATAAACATGGGTTCTGCTGCTGCTATGGTCAGAATATTTGGAACCTCACCAAATTCATGTTAAAACTAAAAATTAATTGATAGTTTTAGGAAGTGGGGTCTTTGGAACATGATTACTAGGGATAATCTTAGAATATCGCCCAGAGAACTACCTTGTCTCTTTTACCATATGAGGACACAGTTAGAAAACACTGCCATTGAACCAGGAAATGGAGCTCTCAGGAATTCCTAGCCTTCAGGACTGTTAAAAATAAACTTCTGCTTTTTATGATATCTAGCTCATGGCATTTTGTTATATGTGTCTGTGTAGGCTAAGACATTTGCCTTCTTCAAATTCATAGTTTCATGTAATAGAGTTAGAGGATACAGTTTAAGTACACAGACTTAATAATTATCATTTTTACTCTAACAGTTGAAGTCTAAGATGCTTGGAAGTCTGGGAAGACTTCTTAGAGAAAAGGCAATCTAATCTAAGTAGGACTTTTCTGAGTGCATAAAATGGTTTAGGGGCATTATACAAGATGAGGAAACAGTTTTGAAGGCATAGAGAAGCAAACTGGAAAAGAAGTGTAGAGTTCTTTGGGCTTAGAGGAGGTGGAAGCAGTGGCAAGAAAAAAGAGAAAGAATGACTCTAGAATCATGAGAGCCTTGTTAAACTTCTTATCCAATGGTGAGACTTTGATATGACTATAGAAAAGCCACAATAAATGCTATGTAGGAGCTGTATTAGAAGGGTTCAAGGAAGTTATCATTGTTAAAGGTCAAAGAAGTAAGAAATCAGTCTTAAAGTCTACTTTTTTACAAGTTTATTTCCCAGATGCCATTACTAAAAACAACTATTGTATCATTCAGAGTCCAGTTCAAAAATAGATGCAAGGTTAGTTAATACTCCACATGGAGATTATTTGAGATAGGGACTGAAGAAGTGTCTTACTTTCTCTTCAATAGGGCAAAGTACCCATACCTCCAAGTTAAAAGAGGAGAGGTTTATTTTGGCTCACAAGTTGGAGAGAATTCAGTCCATAGCTAGCAGGCTCCAAGCAAGAAGGGTGTGGCAGAAGGACATGAAAGAGGAGAAATAGTTTTAGTTTGTGGCTTGCTGGTTGGAATCAGAGAAAGGGAGATCAAAGGAGGAAGGAAGGAGCTAAACCTTCCAGACCACACTCTCCAGTGACTCACCTCCTCCTGTAAGGCTTCATTATATGGCTTCACATTTAACCACAAACTAATTAGTAAATTACTCCACTGATGAGGATCCAACCTGGCCCCTTGATCCAATCACCTCCTAGAAGTACCACCTATAAGTACAGGAGAGATTGAGGGACATTTAGATAGAAGCCATAGTAGGGACATAGGGTATTAGTCAGTTGAAAGAGTAAGGAATGGAAGCAGAGGTAGTTTAGAAACTAGAAACTTCAGGAAGCAACTATTCCTGGGACTGTAGGACAAAAAAGAATGGATACTGCTAAGTAAACCTAGAAACTCAGAAGAGGGATTGCTGTAGAGCTGGTATGCTGTCTGGGAAGGATATGTTTGGACCTCTAGAGAGGTGTTGCCTCCTGGCTGAATCTTAGACCATCAAGAGAGGGTCATTGGCTGATACAGAATATAAAATGTCTGGGGATCCTTAGTATCTTTTTTTCTACTGTAAATGTTAACAGAAGCTGGAAAACAGAAAGCTTCTTCTCACCACTTCTACCTTCCTGTGTTATACCAGTGTCTCTTTCTGACAGGGTGAAAAAAAAAAAATCTGCCATCTTGTCAGAGTTTCCTATGGGTGATTTTCCAATATTTGTTGTATTAGAATCAGTGGTCACAAAATTCCAGCTTGTAGGCCAGCCATTTATTTTATAAAGTGTTATTGGAACACAGTGATGTCCATTCATTTCTGTGTTTTCTATGATTGTTTTCATAACAAGACAACAGTTAGGTAGCTGTACCCAAGACTGTATGATCTGCAGTGCTGAAAATACTTACTCTGTGGCCCTCTATATTTGCTCACCCTTAGATTGTGATCTTGCTTTATATTTTTTATGTAAGCTGGTAAGATAGTAAATTAGACTTTTTATTTCTTTCTCTGTTTAAAAAAATATGTTTCCCATGTTTAAGGGAGATGTGGAATGTGGACAGTATCATCACAGGCTCAAGCATGTCTTGCTTTTGGTATAGAAGCAACAGAGCCAAGGGAAAGAAGAGTTCTTGTGTGCTAGCAGCAGTCACTTTTGTGACTGTGGCTTTATTTAGGACCCTTTAAATGACAAACTATGAGACAAGGGAGGTGGAAGCAAAGGGAGAGGATGGTATCATGTATTTAAGACAAGTTTTTTTCAGCTCAGTACTGCATTAGCCTTCAGAAGACCAGAGTCATGTTGGAAACACACAAATAAGCTGAAACTTTCAGTTCCCTGCAGTATACTGGTCACAGTGATAAAGCCAGGGCATGAGGTAGAAAACAGCGACACCTAGCCTGGCCTGGAGGTGTCTCAGATCCTCTGTTGCCCTTCCAACACGGCAGTGACATAGGGAAGGTGAGGGATATGGGGCAATTTCCAAGCTCTGCAACCACAATTTCAGTGTTAGAAGCTGGGCGCTTGGGGTTGTGCAGCCAGGGATAGAGGTGAAGTCTGAGAGATATGCTTGTCTGTCGCCAAAGTTGGCCTTCTAGGCTTGTTGATTCATTCTCTCTCTCTCTCTCTCTCTCTCTCTCTCTCTCTCTCTCTCTCAAATAAATAAATAAAATTTAAAAAGCATTATGGTAAAAGACACATTGCCTTTAACGCACTTTAATTTGGCTCTCAGAATGCATTTGTTCCATCATTCTTGCATTTTCTGAAG
>NW_004524793.1:3384589-3389168 GCF_000260255.1 Octodon degus
TCTCTCTCTCTCTTAGTGTGATTTGAGGTTGTAGGAATCATAACCTTGAATTGGTTGATATTTTTTCCCCTTATGTAAAATACAAAAGTCATCTTGCATTATTATGTCTTTTGACTAGATTTATCTTGTCTTTGGGAATGATAAAAGTACAGTGAGCTGAGCATACCTTCGGCAGTGAAAGTTCTTTTTATATGTAAAACTTTGAACTGGCCATCATTTTACTGTCCACATCCCTGAATTATGAGAAATCACACATTCACGCTCATCTGTGTTCTCCATGGCCTGTGTAAACTGATTCTGATTCCTGTCCTCTCTTAGGCCTTTCCTGCTTGAATAAAGACAATGACATCCATAGGAGGTGTGATGAAAATACAGTGAATATTTACATTAAAAAGCATTATGGTAAAAGACACATTGCCTTTAACGCACTTTAATTTGGCTCTCAGAATGCATTTGTTCCATCATTCTTGCATTTTCTGAAGCATTTATGGAATTCCTTTTTCATGAATGTGTTTGGTATACTATCATGCTGTCTCAGTATCCTGAGTTTTTCAGAATGTTTCATGGTCATTTTGATTTTTCAGAGGTATCAGGAGTGAGACAGCACCAGATCTGTTAGCTAAATGGAAACATTCAAAATATATTGTGGCCACACCCCGCAACTTGCATATTTCAATTTATTTGCCAACATTAATTGCTTTTTCAGGTTCTCTTGGTTACAAAAGATCTGGCATTTGTCTCCCACTACTGATTAGATACTAGGTTTGTTGTTTTATAATCTGGCCCAATATGTCTTTCCAAAGTGAAGCCATATTACAGCTGGACTGACTCTTCTTGGTCTGAGGACCCTTCCTTATTCCATTTAACTTATAGGGGAGACATGTTCATGTGGTTGATAAAGCCGGGAGGGTGGCCAGCTTCCTTCAGAAGCAAAAAGTGAGAGCAAGGCATTGTGAAATATGACTCTTCTCTGCCTACATAGTCCATAACTTATTTTCTACACATGTTCTAAAGATCTTGTCTTCTAATATAGCCTAATCCTAACAGGTAAAATCAAACACTCTCCCAATGGAATTATCTGAAAGTCATAGTAAGAAACAGTCATGGGGCCACCTCAAATGCATCATCTCAGGCTCAGTCCTTAATATTGAATGGTGTCTGTTACAACTCTCGGTCTCTCATGCTCCATTCTAGACATTCTCCAACTCGTGGACTAAATGATGTGCATATTTACTGAACTTGTCTCTTGTACAACACTGAAGCCTAACTCATTTAACAAAGAGAAGAAATTTCCCCCTCTCAATTTAACTGTAAGAATGACATGTCTTACAATGGTCACTAGCTCAACCTATGCTCAGTGTAGAAGAGTATTGCCCACATCAGATGATGAACAGCTACCTTGCTGGTGTTCTAAGGACAGATGCTTGGAATAGCACATTTCAGTGGAAGAAACCTGACTCCTCGACCCCTGGCTGGTGCTTTGTCTCTTCTACTATATAATAAGTTTGCAGATCTGTAAATCACCATTTAGAGTTAGAGCCTTTAGGTTGCTGATTGATCAGGGTCTGCCCTAGTTACTTTCTTGAAAGTCATTGAGACACAAAACCAACACCTACAACTAAAAGAAGAGATTTATTTTGGTTCACAATTTCAGGTCATGGTGAGCAGCCTCCAAAGGAGAAATAGCATGGAGAAAGGATCTGCCCTGGCTAGCTAAGAAGCAGAAAGAGTAGAGAGGATCCAAGAGGGGATGTATATATACTTCCTAGTCACATCCACATGGCCTCCTCCTCTTCCAAGTAAGCCCTACCTCCTAACTTCAAGGCAGCTATATACCCCATTATCCAATAACATTATAGAAGCCCCACCTTTGAACACAGGAGTCTTTCAGGTGATACTGACATCCAAATCACAACAGATTATTTGCAAATATCATAGAATCTCTGTCTTTTCTATGCCTTTTCTTCCATTTTTTTTTCATTGTTCCTTTCTTGTTAAAATCTGGTTGTGCATTTTTTTAAATGATGAATTCAGCAGACACACAGTGGCACAACATGGAATAGAATAGAAATCTCAGCCTAGTGTATCTCAAACCAGATTTTTTCCCTTTAATTCCTGTTAAGAAGTTAGAGGATTGTAAATTTGTAATATAGAGTAGGTATCTGTGGGATTTGGATTCTGTAATCGAGTTTGTTTATTTCTGTGTATTCTTTTTTGGCTAAATTGTACGTCGTTTGTTTAATGCAAAAAAAAAAAAATACATAGTTTTCTGCACTATATTGGCATGACTTTTGCATTTGAATTTAATTATTTGCCTTCCCTAGCTCATGAAGTAGAGTGAGCTGTTTTATATTTATATACCATTGAGCGGTATATGATTAATGAAGGGTAGAATTGGAACAGTGGAAATTAGCAGAGTTATTTTGTAAATAGCATAACATCAAGGAATGCTGCAGCCAAGAAGCACCCAAGTCAGCAACCAATACCCAATATCTTCAAACTAATTAAGGTTTTTTTTTTGTTTGCTTTTTCTAAAAAATAAAAATGCATCATTTATGTACCTTAATGTGTTTTAACTTATTTATCTTGACTTATGCATGAAAAGTATCTGATTTCTAACCCTATATTTGTTCCCTTCAGGGATTCCCATCTTTGGAGGAATTGTGTTAGGCTTACCTTAAGGAAAGCCCTTAGATCAACAATCACATTAAGAAAACTATCCTATTTCTGTCTTTTTAAGGAAGACATCTGGAGAGTTAGTGGAATAACTGTCTAATAATGTTTAGTATAAGGTATTTCATATAGGACATAATGCATATAGTGCTTGTCCCTAGAGTGATTCTTTGATGTTGTGTGATACATTGCCCTCCAAATATTTTTGAGGTGAACACAAAAATCTAAGAAATTTTCTACATGAGACTAAGATAGAAAGACTAGATATAAAAGTTCTTTTACAAACCAAAGCATGTCCTGTGCAGATTTTACACAGCTAAGCACTCAGTTTGAAGCCAGTGGTCATTGAGAGAGCAGGGGCTCTGCAGAGCCCCTTGTGCACTCAGAGCTCCTTCTGACATTATCTCTTGAGGGCTTTGGCCTTGTTATTCCTCCCCATGGCAGCGATAGTCTTATTTATCTCTAAGGTCCCTGGCACAGACTTTGAACATAACAAATAATGAAGGAAATGTTTGACTGAATCATTGAAAACATAAATAAAGTTCTGACCCTCAAGCACCTGAGACTCTGACACTTATTTACACAAAACAATAGCATAGGACCTCTGTGGAAGAAAACTAGTAGGGTAGTATTTTTGAGAGTACTGTTTAAATACATGAACAGTCTTGAGTATATATCTTTGCCCCATTGTTCAATGCCTTTTGTCAAAAAATTCACAAGTAGAATGTCTGTTGTAACAGAATTCTGTTACGCCTACTTCAAAAGCTTTTGATAAATCTAACTGATGTGGCCTCCAGAGGTATATAGTAGCTGGCTATGTGTGAGACTGCTGGCATTCCATGCCCCTCACTTCTACATTATACACTTTATTCCATCTATATTTGTTTCTACAGAACTATTAGAGGCATTCAGCAGAGAAGTGGGCATGTTGGAAGACGGAGATAATATAGTAGTACCTATCAAACTTATCAGAAAACTGTTATAAGAGCACTTTTCTTTCTGTTGTTGATGTTTTTTGGTTAAATCCTTCCAAATTAATGAGGTGATTGTCTTAATCACTGCTTTTGCCATCTCATTTAGTAGCACTCTTTTTTTTTTTTTAAATCTACTCTTCTTTTCTGAAAATGAATTCTTAGAACTTTACCAAACATACTAGTTAATTTGGTATTTCCACGTTCTGCATCCTCAGTGACCAGACAGAAATGAACTTTGTTTTCAGAAAAACAGAGTGACTTCGATGATGAAGGTCAACTGATAGCAAGCCTCAGTTTGAACAAGACAAGGAACAGTGGAGGCCTGCAAATTTGAGATTTTTTAAATTTTATTTTATGTTTTTTGATAATTTTATTGAGAAAAATAGCAATGAGACAGTTTCAAAACCAATTAATAGGAGAGTTTCAATAATTAATTCATTGCATATTGTTGTGTTAGTGGTTATTAATTGTACAAGATGCAGACATGATATGCTGTGCACAAATGCTATTAGAACAAATGTTTCTATTCATTGAATTAAGAGACTGTAGCTGTATATCTAGCGTAGCTATTTTGAATATACAGATACAAAATGGTTCTTCATTTGTATCCCCTTTTTTGTTCAGTTTTATGAGAGAAGGATATTCCATTGTCATTTAAATATTATAGGTGCATGAATTCAGAAAAATATTCCAATATAGTCCAGTAGTCCAGAATAGTAGTGGGTTTTCTGTAAGATTGGCTGTGTCAGAAGTTGTTGACCTGAGCCTTTTACAGCTCAGCATATTAATATGGCTTTACTTTTTATACTTCATTTTTGTAATTTTCTGCTGGATGGTTAAGACCAAGATAAAGCAAGACCTATATAACAAGAAATGTAGTTTTGTATCTGATAAGGTCAGTCAAATCCCTTCAGGATTTATCCTGAAACCTT
>NW_004524793.1:3389268-3393865 GCF_000260255.1 Octodon degus
GCTTTTTCTAAAAAATAAAAATGCATCATTTATGTACCTTAATGTGTTTTAACTTATTTATCTTGACTTATGCATGAAAAGTATCTGATTTCTAACCCTATATTTGTTCCCTTCAGGGATTCCCATCTTTGGAGGAATTGTGTTAGGCTTACCTTAAGGAAAGCCCTTAGATCAACAATCACATTAAGAAAACTATCCTATTTCTGTCTTTTTAAGGAAGACATCTGGAGAGTTAGTGGAATAACTGTCTAATAATGTTTAGTATAAGGTATTTCATATAGGACATAATGCATATAGTGCTTGTCCCTAGAGTGATTCTTTGATGTTGTGTGATACATTGCCCTCCAAATATTTTTGAGGTGAACACAAAAATCTAAGAAATTTTCTACATGAGACTAAGATAGAAAGACTAGATATAAAAGTTCTTTTACAAACCAAAGCATGTCCTGTGCAGATTTTACACAGCTAAGCACTCAGTTTGAAGCCAGTGGTCATTGAGAGAGCAGGGGCTCTGCAGAGCCCCTTGTGCACTCAGAGCTCCTTCTGACATTATCTCTTGAGGGCTTTGGCCTTGTTATTCCTCCCCATGGCAGCGATAGTCTTATTTATCTCTAAGGTCCCTGGCACAGACTTTGAACATAACAAATAATGAAGGAAATGTTTGACTGAATCATTGAAAACATAAATAAAGTTCTGACCCTCAAGCACCTGAGACTCTGACACTTATTTACACAAAACAATAGCATAGGACCTCTGTGGAAGAAAACTAGTAGGGTAGTATTTTTGAGAGTACTGTTTAAATACATGAACAGTCTTGAGTATATATCTTTGCCCCATTGTTCAATGCCTTTTGTCAAAAAATTCACAAGTAGAATGTCTGTTGTAACAGAATTCTGTTACGCCTACTTCAAAAGCTTTTGATAAATCTAACTGATGTGGCCTCCAGAGGTATATAGTAGCTGGCTATGTGTGAGACTGCTGGCATTCCATGCCCCTCACTTCTACATTATACACTTTATTCCATCTATATTTGTTTCTACAGAACTATTAGAGGCATTCAGCAGAGAAGTGGGCATGTTGGAAGACGGAGATAATATAGTAGTACCTATCAAACTTATCAGAAAACTGTTATAAGAGCACTTTTCTTTCTGTTGTTGATGTTTTTTGGTTAAATCCTTCCAAATTAATGAGGTGATTGTCTTAATCACTGCTTTTGCCATCTCATTTAGTAGCACTCTTTTTTTTTTTTTAAATCTACTCTTCTTTTCTGAAAATGAATTCTTAGAACTTTACCAAACATACTAGTTAATTTGGTATTTCCACGTTCTGCATCCTCAGTGACCAGACAGAAATGAACTTTGTTTTCAGAAAAACAGAGTGACTTCGATGATGAAGGTCAACTGATAGCAAGCCTCAGTTTGAACAAGACAAGGAACAGTGGAGGCCTGCAAATTTGAGATTTTTTAAATTTTATTTTATGTTTTTTGATAATTTTATTGAGAAAAATAGCAATGAGACAGTTTCAAAACCAATTAATAGGAGAGTTTCAATAATTAATTCATTGCATATTGTTGTGTTAGTGGTTATTAATTGTACAAGATGCAGACATGATATGCTGTGCACAAATGCTATTAGAACAAATGTTTCTATTCATTGAATTAAGAGACTGTAGCTGTATATCTAGCGTAGCTATTTTGAATATACAGATACAAAATGGTTCTTCATTTGTATCCCCTTTTTTGTTCAGTTTTATGAGAGAAGGATATTCCATTGTCATTTAAATATTATAGGTGCATGAATTCAGAAAAATATTCCAATATAGTCCAGTAGTCCAGAATAGTAGTGGGTTTTCTGTAAGATTGGCTGTGTCAGAAGTTGTTGACCTGAGCCTTTTACAGCTCAGCATATTAATATGGCTTTACTTTTTATACTTCATTTTTGTAATTTTCTGCTGGATGGTTAAGACCAAGATAAAGCAAGACCTATATAACAAGAAATGTAGTTTTGTATCTGATAAGGTCAGTCAAATCCCTTCAGGATTTATCCTGAAACCTTGTACCACAGTTTGCAGCTTCCTTGTTAGTCAGCCATGTGGATGTGTCATAGCCATTGCTTGACCAATTTACTCTCTGTGAAAGCCTGAGAAAATGTTTTCTCTCCATGTGACTTTCCTTACACATGCTCTACATCATTGATCACTTTCTTCTGTGGCCCCATAATCTCCTTGATCAGAAAATTTGCAACACAACTGAGTTAAAGGATGTTACAGCACAGGTTCTCTTATGTCCTGAATCTTCACTGACCTTGGAAGGCTAGGGCCGAAATGTTGGCTGTCCTTGAAGCCCTTCTTTCCTTTAATTTTTGGTCTGCAAACCTAGGTTGTTAACCCTCCAGAAGAGAAGCTTATTATTATTACCCTACAAGCAAATTTGAGATTAAAGATGTTAATGATTGTAAGTCTAATGTTAGGGTCTCCAATTTTGAAAACTTGAACCAAAGACATGAAAAGAAAATAATGTTTTCTTCTTTTCTCCTCCTCTCAACCTTGTCATGATTAATAGTACCAAAGAGACAGTCAAATAATCCTTTTTAAAAATATATTTGGTTATTACAAGGCCTCACTACACAGCTCAGACTTGTGGTGATCCTCCTGCTTTCAGCCTCCCCAGGGCCAAGATTACAGGCATGTGCCACTATACTTGGATGCTGGCCAGCTCAGCCTGCTCTGGGGGTGGGGCTGGACAGCATATGGTACAGGGGATCAAACTGTGGCCCCTGCACTTGCCTAAGCTTGTCTAAGCAGGCACTTTAGTCCACTGAGCTGTCTTGCTGGCCGCAAAGAATCTTATTTGTCTGACACACTTTATTCTGTGGACATTTCTCCATGACTATGTGTTTATTACTTGCAGTTTTGAATGTATGTAGGCTCTGCCCAGAACATAAGAATATTCTCTGCATTCCATCTTACACCAGGGTCTGTGTGTCCATTGGGACACACCTATTGTGCAGATCACAGATGGGAGCTGAGGCCAGAGCAGGTGGCCTCACACAGAACTGAAAGCTTCCTGAAGCCTTCCCATGGCTTCTAATTGACATGGATCTATCTGTGAAATCCAGGCATATGGACCTAATGAAATCTTTTAATTACATTTCAAGGGTAGGCGTAACAGGGTAAGTGTCTCCTGATTAGCAGCCTCTGCAGAACTCTGCTGTACCTGTCTCTTGTGTGATGCAGCAGCTTCACATTTTTAGTTTAGTTCTGGTTGTCTCCTTTTCTAGTCTTTTTCTTTAATTTAGACAGTTTCTTTCCTTAAATACACCTAATTTATTTGTGACTCTCAGTCCTCTCATAGAACTCAGAGCATAGTAAATACTCAATAAATGTTATTTAAAGACAGATCTATCCTGTCACTATGTGAAATTTCCTTACCTCTGTTACAAAAGAGTCTTGTGTGCTAGGGACAGAAATATTCATCAAGCCCAGGCAATTGTCCTCTTAGAAAGTTTGATTCCTCATTAATTGATTTTCCTGTCTGGTGGTTAGTGGTGAATGATAGTGACTCTTATTCTTTATCCCTTTTCTTAATTGCTGAACCCACAAGAGCTGTCTAAATTGATTTCTTAACTGCTGCTAACTTGTTGATTTTTCTTCTTCTCCGCTAAAATGTAAGCTCTATGAGATAAAGGACTGTATTGATCTCATTCACTTCAGTATTCTTAGTATATAGTGGGGCTGCCATATTGAACAAGTGTGTGTCTTATCTTAGCTTTACTCTGATCTTTGTGCATTTTCAGTTTGGGTTTTCTTTTAGTGTTTCTTACTCTGAACTTTATGCATTTTCAGTTTTTGTTTTACTGTAACTTTTTTTCTGTCTTTCTGTCTTTCTTATTTTATTTTATTTTTTTTAAATATCTATACCCCTTCACGTCTCCCTTGTGTAACAACACTTCATTCCCAGGAGGGAAGACTTCAATTGGCTCCTGTCATTGTTTCTTCTGTAGGCTGGCAGTTCCATATGGTGAAGCAGAATGGAGCAATGCAAGTACAACAGGATTGTAGGAGGAAGACCCCTCCCTTCTCTTTTCCAGCCCAGGAGAGACAATACTTTCTCTTTCATGGGTTCAGATGAGACAGGATGGTATCAGAAGGAAGACTTTGTAAAATCCTCTGTGATATACATACTTTCACAAATCTAAGGTGATTTCCTGGTGTGCTTGTCACATGGAACACCACAGGTAGGATCAGTTATAATCAGTGAGTGGATTTCTGTATTTCTTTAAAGGTAAAAGGGCAGGCCAAATGGTTCAGTGGATTAAAGCACCTGCAAGCAGGAACAGGGGCCACAGGTTCAATCCATGGGTCTGCTGTGCCAGCCCCACCCCCAGAGCGCGCCAAGATGGCAATTGAGACTGGGTGTGGTGGCAAGCACCTGTAATCCCAGCTCTTGGGAGGCTTTAAACAGGCAGATCACTTCAAGTCTGATATAGTAGTGAGACCTTGAACACCCTGTAGACCCTTCCCTAAAAAATACAAAACAAATAAATAAAGATAAAGATATGAGTCTTAGAGATGTAGATCTCTCTCTCTCTCTCTCTC
>NW_004524793.1:3393965-3439198 GCF_000260255.1 Octodon degus
ATCTCTCTCTCTCTCTCTCTCTCGCCCTCCTCTATGTCGTGTGTGTGTGTGTGTGTGTGTGTGTGTGTGTGTGTGTGTGTTTCTGTCTCTCTCACTGTCTTTTTCTCTCTCAGCAGTGTCTTGCTATGTTGGCCAGACTAGTCTTGGACTCTTGGGTTTAAGTGGTCCTCCCACCTCAGCCTCTTGAATTTGGGAGCTTTAGGTGTGTGACACTAGGCATGGCTCAAAATATTACTTTTTGCCTAAGTAGTTAGTCTCTGAATGAGGATACTCAAATCTAGATCCTCTGATGACAAGTACATTTCTTTTCATTCTCCATCCGAGAGATTGGAGCAAGTAAGAAGTGACCACTTTGCTTTGACCCCCAGCTGTAAGAATGATCTTGGTACATGAGCTTGAATGTCTTTATAATTTGTTAACATGTGATTCCCTTTCATTTGTATTAGTGTTAAGTGAATTCATATCAGAGTAGTATTCAACTGAGAAGATTTTCTTCCTTACCAAAACACTACCCAGCTAGTTAGGTCAGAGTAGTATTCAACTAACCGACTTTCATCTGAGTAAAATTCAACTGATAGATTTTCTTATCAAAACACTACCCAACTAGTTAGGTCAGATCTTGTATATTTTCTGGAACATGATGATTAAAAAAGGATTGACATTGAATGACAGAAAAGCTGATTGAATGGGGCAGAGCCTGCATTTGCATACGGACCTTGAGTCTGACCTGGATTTGTAGGTTATTCTGTGACAACTCAAGACACAGAGGAAGGATGCCTGCCCACCAGCTCACCTCATTCAAATGGGAATTTAACTCTCATCAGACTCTGATCCTAAGGAAAGCATTCTAGTTCATTGCTTCTGGGAAGTCTCAAGTTAACCTGTAAAGACTCTTCAGTTACCCAATAGGACCTCATGCAGCTGCCTGTGGATAAATCTGGCACTTCTGAGAGCATTTTAATAGAGCACTGATTACAGATTGCAGGCACCTGGTGCTGTGTTTTCTGTTGAGGCTAAAGGGTGCAGTTCCAAAGACAAGAACTGGGCTTGAGAGATTCCTATTTTTCTACCCTTTTGTTTTCCAGTGCTTGGAATAGTTACTGAGAAACCCTTACAACAGCTGATCTAGGCTGGAATGTATTTAGCATGTGCTCATGGGAGACTAGCAATGGCAGGATGTGAATTCCCAGACTGATAATGTACATATGACTTTGCCCAGAGTGTGTGCTCTTGCCATTGGCCCTGAGCACCAAGACTGTGGAAGGGGCATCTGTTAGAGCCAGCATGCAGAGCTCTGTGGTTTGGGACTTGGCCAAAGTTATTCTGTGCTCCTTCGATTACCTCAGGCTGTTCCACTTGGGCAAGCCGGCATTTCTTTTAGCCTTGATAGCCAAATGAGAAAACATAAGCTGTGAAAATTCAAGGGGAAAAGGGTGATAGCCAAAAAGGTTTAGCAACCGATGGGCTAGCAGTATTCTATTCCAGGACTAATTTCATGCCAATTCCCAAGAAAAAGAGTGAATTTCAAAATAGTTCTTTCTGTGATTAAACATTTTCTTTTTCTCTCTTCTCCTTCTTTTCCCAACCTACTGCTGGTTCTCACTTTCCACAAATGTGGGGAATGGTAATATTTTATGTTATCATTTTATGCTTTTTAAATTTTACTTGAAGGAGCATTGTAGTAAAGTGCAGAACAGTGCCTTGGTTCTAATCCTAATTTTTGCTACTCTTTTAATTGTCTGACTATGGAATTACCCTGTGGACATAAGTTTCTGTATGAGTTAAATGAGATAATTGGATAAGATAAATAACTACTAATGTCATACTTACTACCATTTTATTTTTAAGACTTATATCTACCTCATTCTGCTTTTTATCATAAGTGTAAGCTGCTGGTGGGCAGGGCCCGAACAGATATCGTGTTGTTGTTGATTGGCTTCTGTGTGAAGGTCGTGCTGATATTCTCCTTCTCAGTAATTTGAAATGGATGCAGTCCCTGTCAGAGCTTTTCACATTTGTGAACTTGGGGATCACTATGAGGTAAGCTAAGGTTGTTTGAAGCACTGGCATCAAGAGGTGGAAGGCACAGAATGTGGAGAATGAGCTAACAAAAGGGGCCAGGTTGTGCTTTTGAAATGCCAGAGGGGGGTAATGCAGTAAAGGAAGTGGAAAGAGGAGTTTCCCTTGAGAACTAGCAGAAACCTTTGAAATATGTGCCTTTCATATTGAAACCTTTTCCGGTTTGGAAAATAGCCTACAAGGTTCATAAAACTGCCTCATGGCTGCCATCCAAGATCTTCTCAGGAGTTGACTCCTGTTGTAAACTGCTAGAATTGAAAGGAGGATGCTGAACAGTGGTGATGAATTTTGGTAGACACCAGCCTGCTGTAGAGATGGAGGTTTTTTTGTGGAATCTCTCTGCTAATGTGTCATCAACTCCCCCGGTTTGTTTATGCAATCAAAACGAGCTCTGTCCCGACAAGACTAAGCAATCTTCTTTCCCAACTGTACGGCATCACATGCACACCTGAAAGAATCAGGCATCAGAGTGAATGGTGTCATGTTACAGCTGGATTCTTTATTTTTATAGCTGCTGAGTACAGATGATAACATCTTGTCCATCAAAAGCAAAGCTGATCAGAAGCAAAATTCTGAAGCAACTGAGTTTGTCTTATTTGCCTCCAGTGCATTTCGGGTACTTACTTTTCCCTATCAGTTTTTATTTCTTCAGTATAAGTTGATAAGGACAAGTAGAGACTCTTCTGGAGTATATCTTTCTGTATTCAAATCCCTGCTGTGCTCTTGAAAAGTTGTGTGATTTAGAACAAGCTACTTAACCATTGTAAGTTTCAGTTTGTTTATCTGCAAATAAATTTCTCTTTCTAGAGCATAAACATATTAATAAAGGTTTTTAAATATTGATGTCACATATCACAGCATATGCCTCTTGCGTAAAAATCTGAAGTAGAAGTACCCTTGGATGTGGGGAACAAACTTTCTACCACCATTCTGATTATACTGCATAGTCATAAATCCATGAAGAAGGAATCCAGGAAGAATCATTGACCATTGAGGAAGACTGTTAAAATTGGAATTAGAGTCCTTGATCAGAACTTTGTGAGATCAGAAGTGTCAATGAATCTAATTAGAAATTTTATTTCTGAGAGAGTTATACTACAGGACATTGTGTCTTGCCTTTTAAACCAACAAGATAAGTACATATAAAATGGGCTCAGGAAGTAGCACATTTTTTGTGCACATTTCACTGCTTTGAAAGACTTTATAGTCGACTCTAATTAATGACATATCAATCACAGATAACTCATCAATCCTTTCCAAAGAAGTCAGGAGGAAGTGTCATTCTTCTAATCAGTGATTCAAGTGGTAGTATTATTTTAAAAATTGGTGTTGGATTTACAGGATATGTTGAAGAAGTTGTACTCTTACATTAAAAAAATTAGAAAATAATTATACTTGTTTTCAGCTATATCTCAAATAAGTATTTATAGGCTTCATACACCTAAAAAATTGGAGGTTCTCTCTAAAGGCTTATTATTGTTTTAGTGTTATACTCCGGGTTTGTTCCAAAATAGAATTCACTTAATCAAGAAAGCATTTACCTCAGATCCAACTCTATAAATATCTGATCTTCAGCTTGCTAGAGATTCTGTTCATCAGTTTTACCTTTATTTTTAATGGTGGTAATTTTTAAATCCATGACTTCTGTAATAAATCAAACTATCCTCTAAGGGAAAACATTTCAACCACTCTCTAAGCCTTCCCTTTTACGTTATGTGTGGGTTTAGTGTCATTTCCCCTATTTTTCCTTTTCTTTACCACAAGTAAAGTGAACATAATTCAGAAAGTAGCACAGAAACTAGTGTATACTTAAAATGTTTATTTACATGTAAAGTCAATCTACGGGTGGCTTTTGTCTGTATCTAAACATGGCTAAACTGGGATGGATTTGTCTATTTCCAGACTTTTCTGCTACAAGTTGTGTTCTCAGACCAGTGTATTGTTTTCTTAGCTTATTAAAAACTTTTGGACACTACCTTTACATGAGTGCTCAGTAAAATTAGAGGTTGCAAAAAATGTAAGTCTCTTCTTTCAGTCTTCCTATCCATGACTCTTTTTTTAAATTTATATTTAAAATTCACTCTTTAAGTCCCTCCTTGCACTTTAGATCGGTAATCATGTTATAACAAACTACGTTCTAGGTTAGTGTTATTAATTTGTTTCTACCCCTATTGTAGAATGAATATATATGTATCATAGAACCAGCTTAACTGCTCCTTGGAACTTCAACTTTTGAATGTGGAGATTCTATTTTCAGAAAGAAGGATGCTTATCAAATCTTCCTTTTACCTTAAAATATCCTTCCATGGTACATCCTGTGTGTAATGGCTTGGCTTTTAAATATCACCCAAATGCATTTTTTGAAGACTTGCCTACCATGCAGAGTGACCTATAAGAGATGGAAGTTAGGTCATCAAAAGTATGGTCTTGAAGGGAATATTGGGAGCCCTGGCCCTTCCTCTTTGCCTGCTTGGGTGAGGTGAGCAGCCTCTTCTACCACATGTTCCCCAAGTACTGCCTTGCTTGCCAAAGGCCCAACCAATAATAGAGGGAAACCTCTCAATCCATAAGGTAAATAAACCTTTAATCCTTTAAATTGTTTATCTTGGGTATTTGTCAAAGCAAAAGAAAGCTGGCTTACAACTTTAAAAAAAGTCCGTCAGCCAGGTGCACTATCATATGCCTTTAATACAACTATTAGAGAGCCTGAGGCAAGAGGATTTCATATTCAAGCCCAGCCTGAGAAGTTCAGCAAGATCCTGTGTCAAATGTAATAATGCTAACAAAAAAAGTTTTGGTTGTGTGCATTGGTAGAATACCTAGAGCACACCTGCAGCACTGGATTAAATCTCCAGCAAAACACACACACACACACACACACACACACACACACACTCACACTCATGCACACACATACACTCCTCTAGATGGCATATCCTGTGTGTTATTTTCTTAGTGATATTATTGTTTTTCTGTTTGGTCACATTGTTGTTGGCTACCATGGATCCTTGGTTTAGTATAAGTGGAAATTAAAATTAAATCATACATTCAGAGGAATAAAAAATACTTCAGTTAAAGATTAGAGGAAAGACAGAAAAGGATTGAAGCTTAAATAACGGAGGGGTACATTCTAATACAGGAGTTCGTACTGGCCCACGTGCCAAGGTCGGGGAAGACAGTTTTCAATATTAGCTAGTGGTCTGGGATCTGGCTGATCCTCCTCTTGGTCCTGTCGTCATAGCTCTGCAACCCTCATATCTGAGTGATGATTGTGTTTCCAGAAAAGGATTGTCTCTGCATGGGGCTATCAGGTGGAACTTGACTTGTCCCGAGATCCAGGGATTCACAAATTTAAGATAATGCCTGAAGGCTTCTTTGTGAGGCTGAGTGTCTAAGGAAACTCCTTATCTTGGTGTGCTAAGTCTGGAAGAGGAAAAAAGGCACATAAATTCAGGGCTAATCAATCCTGTTGGGCCTACTCCTTTACAGACTATAAATGATCAACAATCATATCCTACATAGAGAAGAGAAGAGATATGACCCAAGACATATTGCTACAAAGGATACAAAGTAAAGGCCAAGCTTTGTTCTAGTTTTAGGCACTTATTTGGCATCTGCAGGTCCAGGCGAAGTCATGGTTCTCAGCAAAAATGGCCTTTACGTCCTTGACTGCCCAAGAAGAAAATACAAGTTATTTATTAAGAGCCCAAGGTTCTTTCTATTTTCCATCCTAATGGTATCTCTAACTATGTTATAACTTCAATGATATTATTTATTAAAGTTAGGATGTAGTGATTGACAAAAGGATTAAAAAGTACAACTCTAATGTAAATAAACATCAGTAAACCGAGGGGGGCCTCATAGACTGAATAGAAAACAATGTTTGTTCTTTGGATATCAAACGTTGAAGAAAATTGTGCTTACTGAACATATAAACAAGGAAAGAGGAGATGAAAATAGTCTGAGTTTATAATGGAAGCAGACATGAGTCACTGGCTCAGAGAATCCTGTTAACATAACATCTCCTACGAAGAGTTTGTATACACAGGGAAAAGAAAGAACCAGGTCTTGAAGCATTTAACAGCTTAATGGTCGAAAAGAGATCTTTTCCTACCTTAAAGAGTTAAAATCCTTGTCAGGGATATTGCATACAGTGCTAGTGTTTTTGTATGATGGCTTGTGTATGGTGGGTGTGTCCCAAAGGTGAATAAACTGTGCAGTTGGCTTTGTCCAACAGGACTTTGGCCCTGGCATTCTGTAGTAATTACTCAGAGGAAAGGTACCATTTTTTTCATGAAGATTTCTTCCAGCCTCTCTTCTTTTGTTTTTGTTTCTTCAGTACTGGGAATTGAACCAAGGACCTTTGTACTGACATGCATCTATCATCTTTTTGTTGGTTGGTATTGTTTTTCAGCCAAAATGTCACCAAGTCACTAAATTGCTCAAGCTGGGCTCAAATTTGAGATCCTTTTACCTCAGCCTCCTAGAGTGCTGGGATTACAAGTAGGCACTATTATGCCTGATTTCTTACAATAATTTGAAGGAGGAAATTTGTTAATTCCCCATTAGGGTTATTATGTGTGTGTGGCCCCTCAAAGCCTCGTGCACTTTTAAGTGGGGCTTTTTGTGGAGGTAGCTGAGGTGCTAAGATTAAGGGTGAGTAATTGCTGATTACTGCAGCCCTAATCACAGTAGTCTGGATAAAAGAGGCAGAAAGAAGCTTGTTTCTTTCCCTCCTCTCTTGTTGCTTTGCTATTTTCCTTTGCCTTGAGACATTCTGCTTTGGAACTATCCAATTACAAACTGAAGCCTCTATAAACTTTTCCCCTTTAACTTTGGATATTGGGTGTTTGGTCTCACCAATGGGTAAAAAGAAATTAAGACAAAGGTGCCCAACACTGTGATTGTACTATGCTCAAATGTGATGGAGAGCCATAATGACAATTGTTATATCCATAACATATATTTTTATATGGCATCAAGACCTAGAAGAAAGAGTGTACCTCAATATTGAAATGTTTGAGGTAGTACATGTCACCTAGTTTGATTATAATTAATTGAGTAGTATACACTCACTGTCATGTATTCTTGTTTCAAATCTAGAGATAATCATAGAATATGTTGGTAAGCTTTTTTCTAGACAATTCTTTAATATTCGATATTTTATTCATTTTAATGAGAAAAAATAGCAGTGAAACAGTTTGAAAACAGGTTAGTAGGAAAGTTACAATAATTACTACATTGCATATTGCTATCTTTGTAGTAGTTATTCAGAGGACAAGATGCAGACACGATATCTTTTCTAAGCAATATTAATATAAGCTTTTCTTCTCATTGAACTAAGACAAAATACCTGTATATCTACCTAACTATTGTGTATATACATATATTTTTTCACTACAAAATGATCCTGTATTTACATCTCCCTTTTTTGTTTTGTTTTGTCAGAGATAAGTATTCCACTGCAGTTAGAGAAGTTGTATTCAGAGAAGTCTTTAAAGGACCTTTTCATACTTGATGCCAGTTCAAATATTGTACATACTTGAATTCAGCAAAATAACCCAATATAGTCCAATAGTCAATAATAGTAGTGGGTTATCAGCAAAACTGGCAATTGTCAGAAGTTGTTGACATTTGCCTTTTACAGCTAAGCATATTAATATAGCATTACTTTTATACCTCGTGGTTATACTTTTCAGCTATATGGTTAAGACCAAGTTAAAGCAAGACCTATATAACTAAAAATGTTACTTTTATTCCTGAAAAGGTCAGTCAAATTTCCTCAGGATTTATCCTGAAACCAGGTACAACGGATTGTAGACCTTTTGTCAGTGTCAGCCATGTGGATGAGTCATGGCCATTGCTTGACCAATTTGCTCTCTGTGAAAGCCTGAAAGAATGTTTTCTCTCCATGTGACTCCACTTAGCCACACTCTACATCATAGGTCACTTTGTTCTGTGGCCCCATAATCTCCTTGATCAGAAAATTTGGGACAACACTGAGTTACAGGATGTCACAGCACAGGTTCTCTGTGTCCTGAGTCCTCACTGACTTTGAAGGGCTAGGGTCAAAATATTGCCTATTCTTGTAGCCCCTCTTTTGCCTAACTTTTGGTATGCAAGCTTTGGTTCTTAAACATCCATAAAAGCTTAATGATATTATTACCCTGTAACAGTGGCGGTTGAGCTCAACCTCACTATTTGTCTGGATATCAAATGCCTTAGACATAACACGGAACTGCTATTTTCCAACAACCATGGATATTCTAAACTTTAAATCCCTATAGAATGTGAAAAAAATTATACATTTTTATACAGAAATTTAGAAATCAAACCATATATAACATTTTAGCAGGACAATCCTATGGCATTGTTTTTATTGTCTGTTTTATTACTTTTTTTTTTTTTACAAACATTTACTTTAAAGAGAGTGTAGCAATAATTGATATGACATTAGAAGCAGTACACATTTAGAAGACCAAAATGATAGGTATTTCAAGCATGGTTTTAGTAGTACACCTTGTTGTCCTCAGTGTAGTTGCTTAGTTCATAGATATCAGCATATAGAGTTAGTCAGGGTGAGAATTCTACCTATCAACTGCTATTTTCAAAAACCTGATGGAGACTCTTAGGACCATTGCCTTAACCATCTTGTTTTTATAAATTTATGGCTTTTCCCCTGTCATATTCCTACCTTTTCTCCTTTCTCTCTCTTCATTGTTTAATCCTTAAGTTCTTACTTTCCATTTAACTGTGTTTTAATTTTTATTTCTTCATTTGAGTTCTTACACTAGGGAGACAATATGATATTTACACATGTGGGACTGTTTTATACTCATAAGTATAGCTTCAAGGTACATCCACTTATGTATGAAGGCTTTCAGTTTATTTTTCTTTATAGCTGAGTAATACTCCATTGGGGATTAAACTCAGGACCTTGTACTTGCCAGGCAAACACTTTTTCTGCTGAGCTATCTCCCTGGCTCCTTCCATTTTATAAAAGCTCCATAACTTTTTCATCCATTCCTCAGGTAATGGGCATTTTGGTTGTTTCCAAGATTTGACTATCACAAATTATGTTGCTATAAACAAAGATGTACATATATCTCTATGACATGATGTTTTCAGTTGTTTTGGGAAAATTCCTAGAAGGGGGATAGCTGGATTGAAAGGGATTTCCAGTCCTAGTTTTTTGAGGAGTCTCCACATGAATTTCCATAATGTTTGCACTATCTACATTCTCATCAGGAAGGGTTCCTTTTTCTACCCAGCCTCTTAAACAATTTTTGTTGGTTGATTTCTCTATGATAGCCCTTCTTTCTGAGGTGAGATTGTATCTCAGTGTTGTTTTAATTTGAATTTCACAAATGGCTAGTGATGTGGTACTTTTTTTTTTTTGTATTTACTTGTTTCTGGTATTTCTTCCTCTGAGAAGTGTGTATTCGACTTGAATGCCTATTTCTGGATTGGGTCTTTGAGGTTTGGGCCCCTAATGTTTTTTTAGATAGAAGATCTTTGTCTGATTGCTTATTAGTTAAGATTTTTTCCAAATTTGGGGGTTGTCTTTTTACTCTATTGGTAACTTCTTTTGACATATAAAAACTTCTCAATAAGGGGAGGTTCCAGTTGTTAATTCTTTCAAGTGTTACCCATGTAATTTGATTTCTGTTCATGAACTCTTTGGTTACCCCTATGCCTTCAAGATTTCCACCTACTTTCTCTTCCAGGAGATTTAGTGTTTCTGTTTTAATGTTTAGATATATAATCCATTTTGACTTAAGTTTAGTACACGGTGATAGACCTGGATCAACTTTTAGTTCTCAGCATGAACAGAGTCAGTTTTTCCAGCACCAGTTGTGAAAGAGGCTATCTTTCTTCCAGTAAGCATGTTTGGCCCCTTTGTCAAAGTTAAGGTGGCTGAATGTGTTTGTAGTTGCATCTGCATCTTCTAATCTATTCCCTCTATCCTCAGGTCTATTTTTTTTTTTTTTTTTTTTGCCGATATCATGCTGATTATATCACAGTAGCATTGTAGTATAATTTCAAGTCAGGAATTGTAATACCTCCTGCCTTGCCTTTGTTGCCCAGGATTACCTTTGGTGTTCTAGGTTTTTTCTGGTTACAAATTAATTTTAGGAATGATTTCTCTATGTCTGTCAGATATGTTGGTGGTACTTTGATCAGGATTGCATTAAATATGTATAAAAATTCTGGGAGTATGACCATCTTCACAATGTTTGTTCTTCCTATCCAGAAGCATGGATTATCTTTCAATATTCTGAAATCCTCTACAACCTCTTTTTTAAGAGTACTGTAATTTTCATTGAATAGATCTATTACTTCTGTAGTTAGATTACTTCCTAAGTATTTCATTTTCCATGATGCTATTGTAAATGGTATTGTTTCTCTAATTTCTCTCTCAGTGTGTTTTTTATCTGTGTAGAGGAATGCTATTGACTCTTGGGTGTTGACTTTGCATCATGCTATGCTACTGAATTTGTGTATTAATTCTAGTCACTTCTTGGTGGAGTTTTTGCGTCTTCCAAGTAGAGATTCATGTCATCTGCAAATAATGATAGTTAACTTCTTCTTTACATATTCTTATTCTTTTTATTTCTCTCTCTTGTCTAGTTACTCTAGCTAATGATTCTAGAACTATATTGAATAGGAATGGTAATAGAGGATATCCTCATCTTGTACCAGACCTGAGAGTAAAAGATTTCACTTTTCCCCATTTATAATTATGTTAACAGTTGGATTGTCATAGGTGGCTTTCGTCAGATTGAGGCAGAGGCCTTCTATTCCAATTTTCTGTAGGACTTTGAATATGAATGAGTGTTATACTTTGTGAAAAGCCTTTTCTGCTTCAATTAAGATGATCATGTGGTTTTTGGATTTGGCTCTATTGAAATACTGTATTACATGTATAGATTTGTATATGTTGAAACATGCTTGCATCCCTAGAATGAATTCTGCCTGGTCATGGTGTTTAATTTTCTTGATGATTTGATGTATTCTATTTGCTAGGATTTTATTGAGGATATTTCCATCTATGTTCATGAAGGAGGTTGGTATATAGGTCACTTTTTTAGTTGCATCTTTCTCTGGTTTTGGTATCAGTATAATGCTTGCCTCCAGGAATGATTTAGGAAAAGTGTTTCCTTTTCAACTTCATTGAAGAGTTTGGGGAGTATTGGGATTATATCTTCTATAAATTTGTTATAGAATTCAGGTGTGATTACATCAGGACCTGGAATTTTCTTTGGTGGTAATTTTTTTATTATGTTTTGAATTTCACTGAGGTGCAGTATTACATTATTTATTTGTTCCCACTGTTTTCGTAAAGTATGAGTTCACAGATAAATTTTCCTCTAACAATTGCTTTAATTGCATTCCATAAATTCTGATAAGTTGTGCTTGAGTTTTCATGGAATTGTAGATATTGTTTAATTTCTTGTTTAGTTTTATCAGTAACTGATTGTTTGATGAGGAGAGTGTTGTTTAATTTCCACGTATTTATAGGGCTTTTGTGGTTTGTTTTGTCGTATTTTTCCAGTTTCATTGCACTGTTGTCAGATAATATGCATGAGATAATTTTTGTTTTCATGCATATACTTAAGTGTGACCTATGGAATAGTATGTGGTCTATATTAGAAAATGTCCCATATGCAGCTGACATAAATGTGTATTCAGCTGTGGTTGGGTGGAACACTCCATATATGTCCACTAAGTCCATTTGTGACAAGTTCTGGTTCAATTCTGTTACTTCTTTGCTAAATTTTGTCTGCTTGACCTATCTTCTTGGGTTAAGGTGGTGTTAACTTCTCCTGTTAAGACTGTGTTACTGGCTATTAGATTTTTCATGTCCATTAAGATTTGTTTTATATAGTTGGGTGCTCCTGTTTTTGGTGCATGCATATTTATGACTGTTACTTCTTCCTCTTGTAATTTTTGCCTAACCAGTATGTAGTGGACTTCTTTATTTAATTTGATCATTCTTGATTTGAAGCTCAGACTGTCTTCGAACAGGATTGCTACCCCTGCTTTTTTCTGAAGTGCTGGTACATGTAATATTGTTTCTTTTTATCCTTTGACTTTCAGCATATGATCTTCTTTATGAGTTAAGTGTGTTTGTTGTATACAGCATATTTTTGGATTTTGCTTCCTTTTCCACTCTGCCAGTCTAAATTGCTGAATTGAGTCCATTTACATTGATGGTTATAATTGAGATGTATTGACTTATGATTGACATGTTATTTACCTGCTATTGTATAACCCTTTATCTCCTGTGTTTAATTTTTCTCCCTATTTGATGGGTTATTTCCATTCTCATTCATGCAGTTGTGGTCATTTTGGTCCCTGTATAGAATGTCTTTTAATAGTCCATGTAGGGTTGACTTTGTCATCATGAAATTCTTTAGTTGTTCTTTGTCACAGAAGTATTTCACTTCTCCATCAAACTTGAAAGAGAGTTTTGCAGGGTACAGCATTCTGGACTGAAATTTATTTTCTTGGAAGACTTGAATTATTTTGCTCCATCCTTTTCATGACTAGATGGTCTGTGAAGAGAAATCTCCTATTATTCTGATGGATTTTCCTTTAAATGTGATCTGTTTCTTTTCTCCAGCAGCTTTTAGTATATTGTTCCTGGGCTTGATTTCTGGGATCTTGATTATTATATGTCTGGGTGTGTTTTTAATTGGGTTGATGTTGTTTGGAGTTCTGTATGCTTCGGTTACTTCAATGTAACCAAAGATTATTTTCCCATATTTGGGGAGTTTTATGCTATTACTTCTCATCATATTCTTTTTATATCATTTGTATTGGCTTCTTGTTTCTCATTGATTTCTATTAATCTTATGTTGGTCATGTTTGCATCATCTTGAAGATGTTGAATTATTTTTTCTTGCATTCTAGTTGTTTTTGAAAGATCTTTTCTTGCCTTTTCTCTAGCTACAAAGGTGTCTTCAATGTTTGAATGTCTATCTTCACTTTCTTTCAAATGGTTTTCCAGCTTTTAGTTGAGGCTTTAATTTTCTATATATCTATTTGAATCTGCTTCATGTGTTCTATATCTTTCCTATATTGCTCACTGAAGAGTTCCATCATTTTTCTATTCTCTTCTATTTTTTTTATCAGTGTCTTCTTTAGAAGAATTTAATAATTCTTTCATTATAGTTATCATTTCTTTTTTTACTTCAGGGATTTTTAAATCTGATTTCCTCTATAACTTTTTGCAGTTTTTCTTTACTTCTGACACTATTAATTCAGAGATTTCTAATTTCTTCTATGCTAGTGTCTCCTGCAATTGTTATGGGTGGGTTTGGGGCCTAAGAACACATTTTGCTCCTTCTCTTTGTCATTGTACATAACACTGTCCTCTAATATTTGGTTTAGAGCTTTGGTGCAAGTTTTACGTTAGCACCTAATGAAAGTCATACTGAAGTGGTATTATGTGGTTAAGGCGGTTACAGTTTAAAGAACTACAATTAAGAACACTAATAATGGGTAGTGGTATTCAGCATTTGTCAAACTTTTGTTAGTAATGGTTTTGTATTTTAAACCATAAGAGCAAACATTATATCAGTATGGCTAAGCAGATATTAAAGTGCGAATTTGTATTTAAATCAGGTCCCCTAAATTCTGTCTTATCACTTCACCTGGATGTACATGGGATCTTTCAGCAGACTAGTTCTTCCTGGTTACCTGTTGCCCCCTCTCTTGATCAAAAGAGAAAGAGAGAGGATATTCTCTTACATCTGGGTCTAGCATATTGTGTCCGATTACCAAGTCCAGATCTACCAAGCTTGAACTCTTCCATATGTTCCTGGCTTGGGTCTGGGTACTGTGCTCAGCTTCTTCCTGCTGTAGCCTGTGAAAGTGAACCCACTGTGCTCTCTGGCAAGATGTTCAGCTCCTGGATTAGATGGTTGGGTCTGGTCCCTAGCCTCTCTGCAGGGAGTTATGCTGCAGGGTTCCACACCAGGCCTGTCTGATTGAGAAGGTTCCCGTGTGTGTGTGGATGGTCCCCCGCATATGCCGGCCCTTTGGTGCTCGCTGCAAAGGGATACAGTGAGCAGGTGGAAGGTCCCACACAAACTCCAGACCTGGGCTCTGGCTGGAGCACTAGACATCTCTTTATTCATCTAAATATGCCATACAATTTTATATTCATGAGGTCATTTTTTGTTCTAAAATCTCTTTGTTTATTTCTGGATTATTTTATGGTCATTTCTCCAAGTCAATACGAGTCTCAGCATAGTATTCCACTGGGAATGTGGGCTGTATTACATTTAGCTGATAAAGATTGATGAATATATATGTTGTTTATAATGTTTGGTTGAAGGAAAGTATATCTGAGTTAAACACTATCTATAATATATGCATGTTCATATATTTTTTCTAATAGTTTTTGGTTCAGAGAGTTTCAATTTAAATATTAATTTCTGTGAGAGACATAACATTCTCATAATCCTTAGACCAACAGGGATAAGGAAAAATAACATAGTGTGCCATTCATAAAATCTTATTTTAAAAATGTAATTAATAGTTTTGAACGAATCTTTGGAAGATGCATTTAGTTGCCATCTTGATTCTATGTTTTGGATTACATGTGTATATAGTTTGTAAATTCCTTTGGAGTACTGTACCAACTTCAGTGATTCATTACAAGGGTTTTACAGAGCACTTGTCATGTACTTTTGTTTATGAAATATTTTTACTTAATTTATAAATAATTCACTAAACACAAAAAAAATCCCTCAAACACTGGTTCTGAACTGACTGTACAGCAAAATAAACTGGACAGGTTTTCAGAAAAACAAGCCTCAGGTTCTGACCCCTTATGACTCCTTTATCTCTAAGGTTATCACTTGGGCCCCCCTACCTGATATTGATGTACACTATTCGTTGGGAATTCATCTTTTAATATATTTTTTGCCTATCTTCAAATATTTTTCTAGCAAAAAGAAAATTTAGCTTTTATTCATATTCCTATGGCTTTTGTTTTCCTGTGAAGTTGTCTCTGATTCCTTCAAAGATGTTGCTAGAGGATTTTCTGTGTATGTTATTAATTCTTAACTTTGTGAAGCTTTAATTACTGGTTCTGGATCTTCTAGTCTCATCTGATTTCCTGCCATGGCGAGCCTATTCCATAGCACTTATTTATTATGCTACGATTGAATTTGAGTTAAAGAATGATTGAATTTGTAGTGACTTAATTTCAAACTTTGTATATTACTATCAGATTAAAATTATGTTTATTCTAGTGGCTTACCTGATTCCCTTCTTAATGTCTATTTATAATAACTATTAAGAATATTAATTGAAGTATATTGAAACACTGCCTGAGGTAGCTAAAAGTCTTTATGAATTTATTGTTGCAAACATGCTTACATACTATGCCTAGATTAATGTTTTCCTCTTGAGAAGTGTCTTATCACAGAAGGATGTAGAATTAAGAATTTGCTATTGATAATATTAACCCTTTCATAAATATTTAATTTTTACAAAGAAGCTATATTTACCTCAGATTCTCATCTCCCACAATGGCAGCCCACCCCAACTTAATTTCTTGTGTCAGGCCCTATGTTCCAAAGAAGACACAACCTCCAAAGCAGGTCACAAGCTGGCAACCAGGCCTTTAGCACATGTCCAATGGGAGGCCTTTACATTCCCAGGCACAATGAGATCATCTGATTATATAGGTGGGTGGTTGAAGTTGTACTTGTAGAATTTCAAACTAAAGTGGCCGTGTAAAGCAGTCCAATTTTAGAAGATAATTGTGTTTTCTTGTATTTCTAAGTTGTTTTTGGATTCATCTCACTGGAGTTCCCATATGCTAGAAGAGATCAGTAGATTCTGCCCTAAAGTATTCCAGGACAACATCTTTTTTTTCTCTTGAACTTTGAGTATTATGACACTTGACATAAGAATGTTGAGGCATCTGCTTTTGAGATGTCACATTAACTACTTCATTCAGCTGATGTCTAAAACTAGGAAGTCTTCCTCCTTATTTATAAGTATAACTGGCACATTGCCCAAGATATTCATGTTGCCACAGCCAAGGCCAAAATGTGATTAAAGAAGGTTATATATAAGATAAGAACAGAGAAGTCAATGATATTGGATAAATCAAGTATCCAATAGCACTAAGCTGAGTAGGTGGCACTGTTTTCACACTGGAGGAAATCCACGCTTCTCAGTTAAAAAGTATTTAAGGTCTGTAGCATCCACACCACCCCTAACTACCTGTAGGAAATGCATGAATGCATTGCCAACGATGGCTTTCCCTTTGCAAGATCTTACATCTGTATCCCTTTTCTTATCCATTTCATCTATATAATTCCAGAGATTATTTGCATTTCTAATTCTTACCCTAAAGGATAATCTCATTTCTCTGTTCCTTGCATGGTGAAGAGCCATCTCATGTGTGCATGAATTAGATGCTTTAAGTAAAAAAAAAAAAAAGAAGAAAAGGGTCTTGAGGAAAACCAGAACTGCAATTTATTTCTGCAACTGTCAACAACAGAGGGCAGTCAGCTGCTTTGACTTGCAGAGCAGTTGCAAGTTGGTTTCTTGGATGGAGAAGCTTTGTAGTTATGTACTATGGAAGCTGTGGACCAGTGGGGGAAAAAAAGAATTTCTTTGTGGTAACATAGTTTAGAGTAACAAGTGGTTGCTAGAGCACCATTGATGCTGTGCTCATCTTGCTTTCTGAAGATGGGGTCCTGATCTTGGGCCAGGGATTGATTTAGCAACAGTAAGGTGTAAGAGCCCATAGAGCTGTTTGATTGAACCAAGAGAGGAGAGTGCATTCTGTGTTGTTTTTCTATCTTTCTTCATGAAATGATCCTTCTTTTTCTTTCCATCACAACCTTACTGGCCCAGGCTTTAATTTCTCTTCAGACTACTGGCTTTTAAGGTTGCCAAGTGACTAAATGGGAGCCTGGCAACCAGTTAGAAAGTTGTTTAAAATATAGACTCCTAAAGGGCTGGCAGTATAGCTCAGCAGACTAAGTGCTTCCTTAGGTAAGCACAGGGCCCAGAGTTCGATCCCTGGCATAGCATGCCACCCTGACCCCACATGCTGAGTCAGCATTGAAATCCAAGTGTGTTGGCACATGCCTGTAATCCCAGTGCTAGGGAAGCAGAAATCAGGAGGATCATTACAAGTCCAAGCTGTGTAGTGAGGCCCTGCATGCATTTGTGCACACACAAACACACACCCTTAAAATATGGACCTCAAGATAACTCATTTATGGAGTAAAAATGGGGGCCAAGAGAATGTATTTACTGGAAACTCTCCATGTTGAATACAGATGTATGACCAGATTTTGGACACTCTTAGAGAGGTATTATACTTATTCCCCTAAAGCTACAATGGCGTCTTCCTCTCCAGTCTACCATCAGAGTGTCAGAGTGATATTAAACACACACACACACACACACACACACACACACACACGATTATGCTATTAATGTCATTACTCTGCTCAAAACATTACTTTTCCATAGAATCAATCTGATAATCTCTACTAGTGAATTTCCTGATGCTAAAACCTATAAATGTGTCTTCCTTGTAACACTTAATGAGACCGTTTACTTATATGGAGAGTTTTATAACAGGGAGTGAGAAAATAAGACTTCGGTAAATAAGATTATTTCACTTTTACATGTATCAAAGTACTTGGCTATATGGATGGCTGTGTTTATTCAGTTACTACAAGATCAGAAGCCCTTTTGTTATTTATATCATGGTAGGATGATCAGTAAAAATGTTGCCAGTTTTAAGAAAACTGTTACTCAAGCACTTGATCTACACATATTCCATTACTTAGTTCTTTTGTTGGAGAAGCGAGGTAAAGATGTCTCCATGCTGGAGTAATTAAACTGAGTGTCAGAAACTTTGATAACTAGAGTGATGGAACAGAGACATTTCCGTTGAGCTCCATGGAAGCAGCATTAATATTCAGACTGACTTTGAGCATAATAGGCACAAGCAGAATTAAGAATATTAGGGAAGTATATCTTTTTTTAAGAAAGAAAAAAAAAACCTAAATATATCGTGTGGACTTTGTATGTGCAAGTATTTTTGGGGGGGGTTTAGTTCTGAGTCAGCTACATACTGCTTTACTTTCTTAATTATTGGGCAGCTGATGCCAGTTAACCACAGGAACATAACATGTGGGAACTTCTGGGTAGCATTTCTAAAACACTCAGCATTAGTAAGATGCTTTTTCAGAGTTCTGTGTCCATTTTGGCTGAAGGAAAATAGAGTTTGTCAAGGACTCAGAGCATGGCAAATCCACAAAGAAGAAGGCTAGAAAACAGGGCCTATTGCAAGAGGCTGATAAAGAAGAGTTCATTTCGTAACCGGATCAAAGATTGCTGAGAGATGATTCAATTAATGGTCTTCTTTTGCATATACAGTTATTATGTGGAAGATGATATAATTATTTCCATTATGAATAGAATTAGGGAAATAGATTTACATTAGGGTTAACAGTGGTTTTGAAAGAGCCTAAAGAACTTCCTGATTTTACGGACTGTTGAACAGCGGAGGACTCCTCCACAGGAAGTGTGGAATACTGTTCCTTGCAGATTAGGGTGGCTACTGCTTTCCAGTTAAGTGTGGTGCAGTAAGAGCAGAAATTTCCAGATGTTCTAGGTTCCATTTCATTCTGTTTATCTCACGGTGCTTGACATTTTTAAGGAGTAGATGGTTATGCCCTCTTTGTAATTTTTTAATTTAAAAAAATCTTCTATTTGTTTATTTGATACAGAGTCTTGCTACGGAGCTTAGACTCATAGTGGTCCTTCTGTCTCAGCCTCTCAAGCACTGAGATTACAGGCATGTGCCACCACACCCTTTTGGTGGCTAGCATACTGCGGGACCAGCACAGAATGTGGTACCAAGGATCAAACCTGGGTCCTTGCCTTTGCCAGGCAGGTGCCTAGACCACCAAGCTATCTCTCCAAGCCTTTGTCTGTATTTTTGCATAGACTTTATAAATAAAAGACCTTACTTACTGTGGTCCTGTAATGCTTTTCAAGTAAACAAAGGTTAAACTGTCGATTGAAAAGTAGTTTAACTGCAAATCTGCTTGTTCCTTATTTTTATGTGAGCCCTACAGTATTACCAATTCCAACTTTTGCTTGTTGTTTTCCTTCCTTAGAAAATTCACAGCGTACCCTCCTCGCTTGCTCTACAATGAGTGCCAAATCTGCCATCAGCAAGGAAATTTTTGCACCTCTTGATGAAAGGATGCTGGGAGCTGTCCAAGTGAAAAGGAGGACAAAGAAAAAGATTCCTTTCTTGGCAACTGGGGGTCAAGGAGAATATTTAACTTATATCTGTCTATCAGGTAATGAAGATCAGATTGATATTATTAAAATAAGTTCTGTTTGAAAAGATTCAACTCTAAAGTATCTCGAAGAGCCCTGTGAAGTTTCAAAGTACCTGCTGTTCCATTTTTCTTTCCTATTTTGTGTGTTGTCTTCCTCTGGTCCTTATTTGCACATGGCATCCTTATTTCTGAGATTGTTTTACATTTGAAAAGTAGTGAAGTATAGTCTTCATGTATTTTTTAGCTCATTAAGGGTTTCTGCAGAGTTTGGCAGACATTTATTTGTTCATACTTGCCGTCATAGGGAATGGTCTTTTCCTCTGGGGATTTTTGTTTTATAACAAGTCTTGGTATTTGGATAAGTGTCATTATTGGCAGCCTGATTTTCCTTGACTTTCTTTCTCTAGAACATTGTCAATAATTAGTAAGTTTGTCTCGAGATAAATATTGGCACCTTCTAGAACGTGAGAAAGAAACGTTCACAAATCTTGGCTTTGCCCGACAGCAGTTGTCTTGTCAGGAAGAAGCATCTGTTTTATTAAGCTTAGAATTTTGTTGGATTATTTTTTTTCTTGTTTGTGATTATGGGAGATCTGGAGGATTTACTGTGGATTCATATCAAGTTTTTTTCAAGATAAAATTTGGATACATTTTCTATAGAGTTATGTCTGATGCTAATCTGCACACCTGGGGCATTTATATATTTTGATAGTACATTTGGTAATGGCATGATGGAAGAATTAAGCTTACTTTAATTCAACTTTTTAACATTTCTTTCATTTGTGGTATGGGAGTGAAACTTTACATTTTGCACCCATTTTTAGCTTTTAAAAAATAAACCTCTGATTATTTAAATTTGTCAGAATGCATTTCAACCTGGAAATAGCCTTTATCAGAAAAAAACATGTGACTTTATCTTAGGCTAAAGATGAAATAAAAACATAGCAATTTGTAAAGAAGGACTTTTCAATGCTTAAAAAATAAGCATTTGAATGCATATAACTTGAAACACTGGTCTCTCTTCCCTAAAGAGGAATTGGATGATAAAATGTGGTTATTGTTAAGAGATATATGTATTTTCTAGTGTGCCAAGCAGTGCCTGGCACATAGGAGGGACTCAGTACGTAGTGACTGAGTGAAAGAAAGAAGTAACCTTCAATTAATACCTTTCTAATATTCTTTTATAAGATTCAGATCTTCAGTATATTTTTATATTCTAAATTTAGATCCTAGAGTTTGTTTAAGACACTAATGTACAGAATATATTCTGCTTTACTTATTTTGTCGCTGAGACACAATAGCCAACACCCTCAGATTTAAGAAGGAAATGTTTATTTTGGCTCATGTTGCAATGCGTAGTCAGCTGGATCCGGGAGGAATGGGAGAGAAAGCTGCTCTGCCACAGTAGGACAGGAAGAAAGAAAGTAATGGGAGGCACTGGGAGCGGAGACTTGTCCTCCCAGGTCCTCTGACCAGAGGTCCCCTCTTGGCAGCTTTCCTGTCTCCGTAATCCAATCGCCTTCCCAAAGCCTGACCGAGGAGCACATGAGCTTCTTCAGGGACTTTAGGTAGAAGACACCATCCATGCCAATAAAATTTGTTTTGCATTTGGGATGAGATGAATATGGAAAGAGCTCAGTATATAATGCTTCTATTTTTTGAGGTCTGTTTACTCAGTATTTCCTTGAGATTTCTTATAGAGGACTATCTGAAGAAAATCCATGGTCCAGAAGCCCCTCGAGCTTTACCCTGTATAATAGGTGTGATCAAGCTATATAGTTAATATTTAAATTGAAAATAATTATTAAAGCAAAAGATTTATTACCATATATTGCCCTTAAAATCCTCCCCGTTGATTTGAGCATACTTTTTTTTTTATTTAGCATTTTTTCTACTTTCTGAAATACTGAGGAAGTTCTCTTTCATGAGTGTCCCCATGAGTATGATTAAAAAGAAAACGTGGTAAATGTTGCATCGTGAAGCACTCATGAAAGCGGGATTCTCAGAAATTCTTCAGAAAGTACAAAGGATGGTGGGATGAATGCATTTGAAGCAAGAGAGAATATTTTGAGGGGAGTAATGGCGATGCATCTTTCACTGCGATGTTTTCTTTAAAAATTGAAAGAGTCACTGTATTTTTTATCATTCCACTTATACCTATAACCGAAAGAGAACTACTGCCTTTGCATTTTAGACACATGCTGTTGTCTTCCTTTTTGCTGATCGGAAAGTCTGCAAGTGCGATAAGGACCTCTAACAGCCTGGCTGTAGTGAAACAGCATAACCATTAGTCCTGTCATAGGAGATAGTGTCCTGGGACTTACTGGATAACTGCATTTACTTAACAAGTTGCCAACACCTTCAGTTTTAAAGTCTGAAAAAAAAAAAAAAAAAGAATTGCTTTATTGTTGCATAACAATAGGAGAACATTTCTTGTTCCGGAAAATCTTTCTTTTCATCGTTTTGAATTTTGAGAGGCTAGGTAGATAAAATAGATCTGACATTTCATCAGATGTTACAATGAAAATTGGGACAGGAAAAGGCCAGGCAGTGTTGGCACTGTTTTTAGAGTTTGAGTTTTTCTTCTAAGTGACTAGGAAGTAGTAGCCACTATTTTCTAACTTATGTGAGGCTTAGTGGCATATCAATCTCGATAAGGCAATGTTTTAATTAGCAGTTTGTGAAGTAGTTTTTATTAAGTACTTTCCATGTGCTGAGTGTTCTAGGTGCTGAGGGAATAGTTAGAAGAAAATGTCATTTAGTTCCATGGAGAGGAAGCAGTAAGGCATTAATAAGTTACTCACAAAAATGAACGGAATTATAAACTGTGAAAAGGCCCCAAAGGAAAAATCCAGATAAGAATCTGTGAGGGGAAGTTGGCCTTCTTGGGAGAAACAAGCACTTAGCAAAGTAGGGCTTCACTGGGCTTCCAGAGGATTGTGTGGGTGAGCAGGCATTCTGGGCAGAGGGAGCGACAGCTTCATTAACAGACTAAGATGGATTTTGGGCTTCTTTCCTCTTATTTGGTGCGACCTCTTTGTGGCCCACCATGGATGGGAAGCTGCGCAGTCAGAGCGGAGCTCAGAATGACATTGCCTTCCTGCCCTTAGAGAGGGCTTGTTGCTCTCTGGAGCCCAGGCCCTTCAGCAGTGGTGGTGTGGTGATGCCAAGCAGGTATGCAATTTGAATAGGTGCACTTTGTCCCAATTAGGGCAGGGTCTGCACATAGTGTGTAACTACTCTTCAAATACTCAGAAGTATTAAGTTAAAAACAAATTTCAGAGTGCATTACATATCTTCTAGCAAGCCAAAAACAAGGTGGTGGAGTCGGAAAATTGAGATGATCTTTTTTTGAGTTACGCAGCCCGTAATCCTAGCAGAAACAAATAATCTTTCCAGTTCATTCACGCAGTCTTGAGAAGTTAAGTGTCTCTCCTCGGACTCCCTGATTAACCAGTCAGGAGTGCTCATGTGGTGAAAGGCCTCCATGATTAATATGGGTAAGCATCAGAATCTACTTTTCTTTCAGCAGTGGTAAAAATTTAAAATACTAACAATACTAAGTGCCAACAAGCATGTAGCATAACATGAGCTCTCATACTGGTAGGAAGGTAAAAATCGATGTAACTATTTTGGTAAAAATTTTGGAAGTTTCAATAAAATCAAAGTTAAACTCTATTCTTAGTTATAAAACTGAAAGAAATAAAAACATGCATCCACATAAAAACTTGTCCATAAATATCCATAAGTTTTATTCACAAGAACAAATCAGAAATAATTCAAAGAATTATATATTGATTGAGTAAGTCATCTGTTATAGGATACTCTCTGCCAGTGAAGAGAAATACACTACGGTATATGAGCAGCATAGATACATTTCAGAACCATTATGTTGTCCACAAAGAACTGGGTGAGAGTGCGCTTCCCAAACCAAGTATCTTTCTGTCCCATTTCTCACAGTTACAATAATCATGTCTTGGTACTACCTCAGTGTTCTGCAGGTTAAAACTTTGATGGCTTTGGCTAGTGGTGGTAGTCTTGTATGCTAGAACGAGGCTATTAAGTTACATATTAGAAGATTATCAGTGAATACTTTGTTTTAGAAACTAGTATTCCATGGAAATCCAAAGTGTCTTCTAATATGGGTCTGGTCACATAGGAATTAGTTTTGCTCAGTTGTGGAATACAAAAAGTAGACGCCTTAAAAATTCTAGAGTGTTTTGGGGTCTGGAGATCTTTCTGCGAAAATCAGTGTGAAAAATTAAGGTTTTATTCTAAATCCTGGTGAATAAGAGAGTCTACCGATCGATAACTAAGTGGTTAACTGAAGTTGCATCATTGAATTCCCATGATAGCTTCTGTCATTATTTTTACTTTACAGAAGAAACAACAAAGACAGAGTTGTGAGTGTGCTGCCCAGGGTCTGATGGCCAGAGGATAACAGAGCCAAGACCCTCATGGAGTCTGTCTGACTCCCTAGAACACACACTTCTTAACATTTTTTCCAGGGCAGAGCTAGGTCTGAAGAAGAGAACTACCCCTTTCCCAAAAAACAATGTAACAACATTCCTGAAACAGGAGTTCTAATCTCTAAGGATTCAGAGGATATGCTGGCGGCCACTTCAGTTGTTCTAGTGGTTTCACACGCCAACAGGGTTTTCTTTTTCCATTCTCTCTTGTATGCATTCCAACACTAAAACCAGATGGAAACAAGGGAAAGCTCTTGACAGAGGCGAGTGCCAAAACATTTCATTTAAAAAGGAAACTCCATCTGTGTGCTCTCCCACCACACAGCCCACTGTTCGGAGCGGGAGTTTCACAGCTGACTCACTCTGGTTCGTTTGGATTAGTTTTGACTAATTGCAAAGGTAGAGCAAGTGGTGGTTAGAGAGATTGCAAACTAGGCAGTGTTCCTTCTGGAATGTGCCTGCCGAGGCACTGAATCACTGGCAAGCGGCCTAGAGAATAGCCAACCCAACAGGCACGGTTTTGTACATGCGCGCGATTTTTTGGGCTGTGTGGTTCTCTAAGTTCATGCTTTGAAAAGTTAACTAAATTAATGTAGTTTTCCTGTGATATAGAGAGTGTGACATTATCAGCTTTTACATATAGGTGGGTCATAGTCAAGAGCACTCAGGGATACTGAGAGTCACTATTGCTCCTTGTATTCTTCCACTCCGACTATTGCAGAACACAAGCTTAGACGTTGCTGATTTATGGTAAAATACTGAGTGTGGGCTCTGTCATCATTTTGAACTTCAGTTTTGTCATCTCTAAAGTGGACTCATATCCATTTCTCTCAGTGTACCTTAAAGAGTAACCAAACTTTATGTGTGTTTGTGTAATACCTGATATATAGAAGGCATTCAGCTTATGAACAATATTACCTTTTCACTAGTGGAACATCCATAAATTCTTGCCATGCAAAGTTAACTCATCTGCAGCAGATTAAACATGTTAATTTGCATGTGTGACAAGCATCTGTGACCCATGGCCCTAGAGCCCAGATCTGGTCTTATGAGTTACCTTCACCTCCATATTGTTTTCCCCTTTTCTTTTCAACTTTCCTCTCTCCCCCACCTCTGTTCCATCCTCGAGAGGAATCTCAAGGTCATTTTAACCTTTCTTTTCCAAATAAGACTTCTGTTAATTATCTTTCCTGCAAAATTATACACACTGCAATGTAAGGTAATGCTACTGGTTGGCACCTTTCTACTGCCTGTTTCAGAGTTTGAGTTGAAAACTTAGGCTTTGATCTCTTGAGTACTTGCATATTACTGGGTAAGTTGGATTCTGAAAAATGTCATGTTCAGCCCTCTTTGTCCAGCTTTGTGGGAGGCAAGAGCTGGGTTAGTCAAACAGGTTTCTGTCCCTGAAATGGGAGATGTTATTTTCTTACACCTATCTTTACTGGATCAAAAGAAAAATGGGAACAAAACATTCCCTAGGGTCAACCAAGTGCACTGTTAAGCAAACAGAAGTGGGAGAGGCCATACAGATGCCTGTGAGCCCAGCTTTCAGTCCAGCTCAAGTTCTTGTTTTTGTTCCTCCAGCTCTTCCTGTTACCCCTTCCGGTGTGTGTGTGTGTGTGTGTGTGTGTGTGTGTGTGTGTGTGTGTGTGTATTAGGGAGAGGTATGAATGAGTAATATTTCTATTTGTTAGTTACACTAACCCACGCACAGTTTTTTTCCAGAAGAAACTGCAAATAACCATCAGCTTAATGAAGTCACTATGTTTTCTAGATCATAACAAATAGGTGATGGGTTGCATTCTGTGCTTGAACCATGCACCTGTTCCTCTTCTGGCCTAGATAACACCTCCAGGTTGGCACTTAGCATGACTGGTTTTATTGGTCAGGTGGCTTTCCATTGACTTCCCCAGACTGAGGGCCTCTGGAGAGTAAGGTCAAGAGTAGACACCTCTCTGTCCCCAGGTCCTGATCCCAGCCTCCATGTGTAACAAATGAGCAGCCGCAGAACAGGCATAATCTCACTCCTGCTGACTACCCCCACACTCTGAGTCTGCACCTTAGATGGGATGGCCAGAGCTCAGGGCTCACTGTCTAAGTTTGAGCTCTGGACTGTGGATGTTACCAGCTGATGCTTGATTTGGCTTTCTAAAAAAAAAAAAAATGTTGCTATAATTCACACTAAGAAGCTCCCAGGTGGTCTTTTAGTCCCACTAGAATTTATTGGATTACTGATGGGGAATTTTTATGCTACCTAATGATTTGGTCACTAAGAAGAAAATGCAGATTTCTCTGATATATTCAGACCTGCAGAATCACTCAAAATGTGCAGTGCATGAATGTTTCCATTGGCGTCTACAGTAGGAAACTGTTACCTCAAAATTTGGAGGTACCTGACTGTTTTTCCTCACTCAGCATTCATATTATGGGGGAATAAATTATCATTTAGTGGCCCTGACTATATCTAAGCTTTCTTAAATATTCTTTTCTCATAGTCATCATTTTCAGTTCTACATGTCCTAAAAGAAAGCTTTTAAGGTAACAGTGGGAACGCCATTTTTATACTTTACTTTTCAAACCTCTGAAGATATTCAGGCCATCCCTCCTGCCCTACCTTTGCAACACAAATTATTGTTGCTCAGCCACCATTTGTGGGTTCCATGTGGCTGGAGACCTCACAGTACATTGTAATTTGATGTTTATATCTGCTCTACAGAGCGCACTGCTCTGAGAAGCCCACAGGGGCTGGGCAAGTGGAAATGGCAAGATTATGCCAGCCTCATTTTTTGCAGTTCTGAATTACCATTTTCAGGAGTCAAATGTGTTTTCAGATTAATGAATTTCAAAGCATTTTTCTGTAACTCTCTTGTTCCACTTTATTTTTCTTTGTTAAAAAAAAATATCACAGGGTGAGGGAGAACAGAAAAATTAATGGGCAAAAATTATGCAAATAACCTTGGCTTTTAAGGCTATCCTTTTCAATTCTTTTCCCTATTGTAATATTCTAAATATAATTTTAGGTATTTTTTTATTTAATATGTTAAGATGAATGTTATTTTTATATGCTTTTTGTGAAGAAATTTAAAAAAAATATTTAGTACCAGAGACATTTAGCCATTCATCAACTACAAGATCTATTTCTTTTCTCAGCGTTTGTCAAGAAAAATAATGACAGTTTTTTCTCCACTGTCCATACCTTTCTTACAGAGAGCAAACTGAGGAGCGCATGAGTAACTTGTTAGAGAAAACTTCTGCGCTGGTGGTTGTGGAATGTGGTGGGGGCTTCAGTCCTTCAGTCCTTTGTGACTCACTTAGTACTCTGCCAAGGAACACAGGAGCTTATTGCAAAACCTCAGTCTGCCAGAATGCTTAAAAGTAAAACATCCTCCTGAACTTTGTTTTACAACAAGTTAGCAATTTAGTTGATGTCCGTACAGACTTGCAGGTGTACTGTACATGTGTGGTTGTGCTTGTGTTCTGTCTTAGTTACTTTTCTCCCATTGCTGGGACAAAATACCTGACACTCAAAATTAAGGAAGAAAAGATTGACTTAGCTTACGGTTTGTGGAGGTTTCAGTCCATACTCAGCTGGCTTCAAGGCAGAGCAGCGCATAGAAGAGGACAACTGTTCATGGTGGTGGGAAACAGCAAAAAGCAAAGGCAAGGGCAGCACTTGCTATAGATGACAACCTCTCTTCCCTCCTTTTGTTGTATGCAGATTACCCACCCCAGGGCTGGTATGACTCTCACACTCAAAATCCTCGCATTGGATTCTGAATTAATCACAAACTCTGGAAGCTGCTCCATGGCTGCATGAGGCTTTGGTGGAACAACTAAACACAAAGGACAACATGTTCCTAGAGAAAAGGGAAGAAGGCACATGTCTCACCGGGAGTCACTCCTAATCTTCCTTCTTTGCCTTATTTTTCAGCTACAAACTCATTAGCCATCTTCTTTTTGTTGTTAGATGAGTTATAACGAAAGTGCTAACTGTCAGCCTGACACATTCACACTATTTTTTTCCATGTTGGTGCATTCAGTTAATGATTCCCATGAGGCATTAAATCAGATCTACCTTCTGAACTCAAGAACAACTGGAGTGAGGGGAAATAACTTCTTAGGAATTTTGTTCCTATAAAACTAGATTTTTGTACCTAGAAGAATTAGTAATGAATCTCAAAACTAACGCTAAAGTTTTTGTGAAAAATGAGGCCCACGGAGGTTGAGTGGCCTGACCAAAATTACACAGCCATTAGACTCAAGAAAGGAAAAGAAAAAATGTTTTTATGTCTTCTTGCCAACTTGCTCTTGATTGTGGTTGAGTAGGGGGTCACATGAGAAGGAGATAAATCAATGGCTAAGGTGAATTTCATGATGTATCTCTGTGTCATTCCTTTTCACAGTTAAGAAGCAGGTACCATTTGTCCCCCTCTCTCTTTGAAAGAATCTATTGGTTGCTGACCAAGGAAGCAGCTATATCTCTTCTACGATTTAATTATTATAAGGATGTGGGTTCCAATATAAAGGTGAAATATCCAGGCCCATTCCTCTTTTTTATTACTTTCTGTAGATTTCTGGACCCTGAACGTGCCCAGTAAAATGTTTTAGAGGAAAATGCCCCAAATGTCCAATTTGGGCCCATTACTAGAAAATGCCCCAAAATGCCTTTGTCTCTAAGTATGAATACTGCCTGATGCATTGGGTTGGAGTGAAGAAAACATTGCAATTTTAATTTTCTAACTTAGCTATTTCATGTAAGTTTTATATCTACCACCTAGGGCTGGGGGAATGGCTCAGTAGAATAAGTGCTTCCCTGGCAAGCACAAGGGCCTGAGTTCAACCCCTGGTTCCACCAAAAAAAAAAAAAAAAAAAAAAAGGCTATCTACCACCTTACATTAGAACAGAAAGTATGTCTGTAACTTAAAATTTGCATATATTGAGGTTAACACTCAATTTTTTATTGAGGGAATGAATAGTCAAAAATGGTTAGAAGCCCTGACAAAATCTACAGAGGTAGAAGTCTTTGCTACAGTCCTAATAGCATCTGGCCAGTGAACTGTAATGGACTTGTATAATCTCTGGTTCTAGAGATAGCTGCTTAAATAATCTTTGGCTTTAGAGATATTTGCATCCAGCTGTCAATAGGAAGCAGCAGACATCGAGAGCCCTGCATCCAATGTGTTCCCTAATTCCATGGCTTTCTGGGAGGTGGACAGCCAGCTGTTGTATGGCCTAAGTATCTAAACACGGGGGAGTGCCCGTCACATCACTTAGCACCATGTAGTTGAAAATCACAGCTCTCCTTTTGGGAGTTGTCTATTCTCATTTTGGAGCCTGAAGTATGCCTGAGACAATTATTCGATTAAGTTCTGACAGCAAGCTTGACTTGGACTGCATGTAAACATTAGCAGTTTTGTGTTTAAGACGCTGTCATCATGACTGGTCTGGTTTATTTTGTTCTGAAGCTTCTTGGCCTTTGGTATTGCTTAGAACAGGGAAATCTACATTTCCTTTCCAGACCTGACAGCTGCTGATTTATTCAGGGGCACCTCATTCCTCTCTTGTACTGCAAAGTCCTGGTTCCTGGTTGTGTAAATTTTTTTTGAGCTAGGGCCTTTCCTTTTTTTGTAGATAATTATTTCTCTTTTTAAGTCAGTTGTTAGACTTTGTATGTAAAGACTACTTACACTATTTATTTGTAGCACCTCTGTACTAACCTTGTTTGAGAAAGACATTTTTTGAACTGGAATTCAAATGCACTACTCTCCCCTATCCACAGGGAACATGTTCCAAGACAGCTAGTGAATGTCTGAAACTGTGAATTTTGCCTTATATTTAGTGTTTTTCATGTCTGCACATACCTCAGAAAAAATTTAATGTATAAATTACCCACAACAAATGATTAATATAAATGCCTAGTAAATTAGAAAGATGATACCAATATACTATAAAAAAGTTATTTAATGTCTATGAATTGTTTATTTCTATTTTATCTATGAATTTTCCATTGAATATTTTAAGACCATGGTTAACTACCAACAAGTAGTAAGACCATGGTTTACTGCTGACAAGTAGTTCTTTTTGGGACTCAGAAAGCTGAACTACACACAAAGGCAGATCGCTTAATTATGTCTCTAAAAGGTACATATATGTGTCACATCTCACATAAAGATAAACAGAAGTTACAATATTCTCCTTTCCATAGTATTTAGCACTGCTTAGACTATTAGCTCTGGGTTTGATTTTCCATGAGTACGCATTTCAGGAACTGAAGCAGTTACTCCATTCTGCCTATCTCTGTTGGCCTCCCTTTTTGTCCTGTCCAACCACCCTCTGATACTAATGCCCTCTGTCAGGGCCTCTCCTTGCTACCTTAATGGCTGGCCCCTGTTCCTTCATTCTGAAGTCACTGTGTTTCCTCTCCAACCATCCTATAAGCACATTTTCTTGGAGCAACTGATGTAAGGTGTTCAGAAAGGGATGGTTTACAAAAAGCCTTTGAAGACTGGTATTTGAACATCTTTCCTGGGGGAATTTGCACATTAATAAAGTAGAAATCCCTTTAAAATTGTTAATACCCATTTTGTATCATCCTAGATGATTATATCTATCTGAGATTATATCTATCTGGTTTGGTGCACACATTATACTATCTTGATTTAGTTTTGAGCATTGTTCAAGATAGCTTATTTACTTGTCTGGCATTTTTCTTTTTGATTTTTAAGGACTCTTTCTGTGAACTTGTATGTTTTCCGGTTTTACCTAGAATTTAGGGCACCGCCTTTGAAGTAGCCTTTCACTTCATTTAATTTGGCTTTTTGTATTTTAGCAGATAATATTACTAAAAAAATGCAAGTTCACACAAAGAAGCCTCACTTTACTCATTTTCATAAAGTGACTTACTAACATCAAGGGCACTTAGCATTATAAAGCCTACTTCAGTTTCAAAGCAATGTGTTGTGATTTTTGTTGTTGTTGTTTTATCTCTGGCTAACCAGCCTTCCAGGCAAAATTCTCTGGCTTTAAGACTGTGATACAATGGGAATCTTATTGCCAAGAGTTTGTTTTTTTTTTTTACATATTTTAAGCTTTCTTTCTAAAGTCTGATTTTCTGAGCTCCAGTTAGCTGTGTGAGCATTGAGGTCAGAAGAAGAAAGGAATCTTCTTCTCCATAGAAAGAGCTCTTTGAGTTTTTACATGAAATACCTGGCCTGTCACAAGCAAGGGGAAAGTTTTCCAGAAAAGTGTTTAAATTTCCTGTGACTAATTTTTGCCTTGAGGGAAGAAGAGGATCATGGTACTTAAAATCTTTTATCACTTGGTGTTGTACAGTACAGTTAGTATCACTTAGAGTTATATCAATCTGTTCAGTAATAAAAACAAAATTTGACTGGAAATAATTTACTTAGATTTGTGATTTAGGCCACTCTAGTTTTAGCCTAGGCATATTGAATCTGGCTTTCAAGTCTTGTTTTTTATGGGTCCTATATTATAAACATGATTTTTCTAACTTTCAAATGGGTGTTGAATAGTTCGTATATGCTGGAGTGCTAGGTGTTCTATATTGACACGTACACTTGTGTGTGAAGCCTTTTTTTCTGTTTATTTTGTTGTTGTTGCTTGTTTTTTTTTTTTTTCATTGTGGCTCTTGTTTTTTTGTCATACATGCATGGAGTGTTAAGTGGGGGAAAGTGGTGGCCCAGTAATGCCTAGTCAAGTACTAGCTGTATGTGAATCATCAGTGTTTCTTCGCTTTTCAGGATCAGGCTAGCTCATAAGACATCCCTCTGTTTGAGAGTGAAGGCTTTGGAGAGAGAAAAGCATGCATTTGATTGATGCTTCTGTCACTACTGACTGTGTAACCAACAGAGAAGCCACCTCTCCTTACATAAAGTGCGGACTGAAAATTGCTGTCTTGGAAGACTATTTCAGTAATTACAAGAATAGAAGAGATGTGCCTACATCACCTTGCTTGGTCCCAGAAAATAATAAGGCCTAATAAAGATGGTTTCATCATCATTCTCATGTAGCATTTGAAAGCATTCCTCTCTTGGGTACAAGGACTACAAGTGATCACCCACCTGTCAGGGATGGAGAAGACAAGAGTTGCTGATGGCTGCACTTTCCTCCATCAAGAGTCAGACTTCTAACAAGGGGCCAAAGAGGGTTTTTCCTTGAAGGAACCTAACACACTTTAGGCTCCTGATCACAGTTCTATCACTATTACATTGGCCTATGTCAAATTATCTATTTTGAAGGTAGAAATCATCTTTTCTGGAGGACAAGTCAATGACAAGCCAGTAGAGTTTTCACTTAAAGGGACGCAAGATGTTGATGGATGTAAGTGAGTATGCCAGGAGATTTAAATATGGCATGAGATAGATGTAGGCCAAATAGCTTAGCTGATTAAAGGACCTACAAGCAGGTGTAGAGGATGGGGGTTCAATCCCCAGGCCTGGCGTGCCGGCCCCGCACCCAGGGGGTGCTGAGACAGCAATTGAGGCTGGGCATAGTGGTGTGCATCTGTAATCCCAGCTCTTGGGAGGCTGTAAACAGGTGGATCACTACAAGTCCAATCTAGTAGTGAGACCCTGAATACCCTATATATATATATATATATAGTATGAGAGTGTGACTACAGTCACAACTCTGTTCACCTCTCAACCAGACCAGACCTCTTTCTAGCTGCAGTCAAGAATATGCCTGTCCTCCGAGAACTGACCTCACTGAGGCAGTGAGCTCAGCTCATACCCATGGGCTTGGTGTAGAAGGTAAAGGAGACCACCGTCACAGCCTGTCTTTGGCCCTGGCCCACTGTGAACCTCAACAAATGCTGACTGATGGCATATTGAGCATCGGCGCGTGGGGTGTAGGATGTAAGTTAGAGGAGTGCAGAATACTGCAAGCTGTGGCTTTATCTTCATGGAGCTTAGGATCCACAGGAACATTCAGAATGCCTAAGAAGTCAGATGTTTAAATGAAGAACACAGTGGGATCCACTGTAGCTGTGCTGACAGCCAAAGTGCCCTGACTCTGCCCTCAGTATGAATGTGAATGTCAAATATTGGGCTTTGCCAGCATGGTCAGTTCGTGTGTCATAAAAGCAAAACCACACAAACACCTGCCTTATTGTTTAGTGTGAGGTTCTTTGCTGTGGGTTTTGTTTCTGTCTTCCTGTGTGAGTGCACATGCTGTCAGTTCTTATTTTCTTCTTCACATGCCTTTGTGGGACAAGAGTCTTCAATTCTAGCAGGCAGCAGGCAGCTTACCTGAGTCTATGTGGCAATGGCTTATGCCATGTGCCTAGGCCCCAAGGAGTTTGAATTCCTTGGAGTTTGATAACATATTTACAGGATATAAAAGAAACTCTGAAAACCAATTTCTAGTTTATCATTTTATTTCTCCCAGATTCACTTTTATGCAAATGAATTCCATTCTTTCAGATTTTCTTTTACCATTAAAGACTTTAAAAGCCAAAGCCTCTTCTGGGGATTAACTCTGCAGTGTCTGTCTCAACCGTGTCCAGATGGAGACCTGTCCCTGCATTCATACGGACAGAGGTGAAACCCTATTCTGTAGATGTTTCTGCCACTGCTGTCTGATCCTGCCCCTTCCTGAGGTCCTGTTCTATCTGTGGAACTTCAGTGTATTCAAAGGAGCAGAGATTTACCTTGTTTATTGTAACTATCTATGAGCCCAGTTACCTAATGGGCATTGTTTTCCTCACATTCCATTACCCAGTTGTCAGGCAGTTGAAGATTAAACCCTCTCTTGTGCTTTTGTATACATTTGAAGAACAATAGTAATTGTACCCTGCAGTGGAGGAAAGAACTTGGGCTTGAGAGTTGGATAGATTTCTTACACAGATGCTAGCTGTGTAGGCAAGTTACTTCCCAGCTCTGTGTGTTGATTTCCTCAGCTCTTAAGCTCATTGTTTGGTGTGGCTGTAAAGATGGGAGGAACATATGAGCCACACTTAGCTTGTATGCTTGCATAGTAGGTGCTATTGCCTGGACGATGCTGCTACTGTAACTGTTATGTGCCTGTGCTTTCAGTACCCTGGCTCTGGTCTTGTGGAGAATTTGGCCAAAGGAATCCCAGCTGCCATCACCAAATCACCTGCAGGTTGAGACACTCTGTGCCCTTGCTCACTTCAGCTGCTTGCTGCCGACCACTGGCCTTATGCAAAGCCTGCTTGCACTCTGGGCTTTGGCTCCAACCTCACTGTGCCACTTGGGTCTGAACATCTTTAATCATTGCTGATGATGAACATATGCTAGCAGTGCAGCCCACTGCCCTGAGTAAAGCATGCAGTAGGCAAGGCATTCATGTTCCAAGGTGTCTGCTTTATTAGCAAGGAGAAAAGCTTGGACCCAACTGGCCACATCAAAGAAAAGTGATACACATAAAGCCTGGCCTTCCTGCCTGTTTACTGATGAAGGTGTTGAAGGTATGTGGTTATTATGGCAGCTGAAGAAGAAGCCTTTGGATGAGTGGTTCGTGGGTGCTTTGACCTAGGATATGGGACTTCTAGTCGGGGCAGTAGACCCTAGGTAGCTGATCACCATCAGACTGTCTGGGAGCGTGCTCTTTGGCCTTTTGACATTTGGAAGAGTTGACCGCTAAGTATCTTCCCTAAAGCTGCAGGTTCAAGATAATTTCTGTAGACCAAAATCTGTACAAGAAGAACTTTCAGATGGAAACAATAATAAAGGTAGATGACATTAATTCAACATGCATTGTATGCCAGTTACTGGAGCAAGCAGCTTACATTCATGATCTCACTTGATCCTTACACCAACCCTCCCAGAAAGCAGATAGTCTTATCACCCGCTTCCTCCTGGCAAGGAGACTGAGGAGTAGAGAAATATAGTAACTTGCTTAGCATCAGAGAGCCAGTAAATACTGAAGCAGGAATTCAAAGCAGACTCCTCTGTCTCCTGGGTCTCAGCTTTTAACTCAGACTGGACAGAGGAGCTTCCTTAAGTCACATCATTCCACATAAGGCTGCAGCCCTGCTATGGCTCATATGCAGAGGCCCACCCAAACTCACATGCTCAGAGGTAGGGCCTTCGGGAGGTGACTGGACCGCGGATGTGCGACTCTCATCACTAGGTTGCTCCACCAGTGGGTCACTCCTATGTGGTACGTCACTAGGGACACAGGCTAGAGGGTGCAGACCCCTCTTCATCCCTTGATTCTTCTCTGATGCTCAGCACCATGATGTGAACTGTTTTGTCTCTGCTCCTCTACATAGCACCCTGCTTTGGAGCCAGCGCACTATGAGTGAAACCTCTACCAACTATGAGCCAAAATAAAATGTTCTTCTTTTAACTTTTGTGTGATGAATATTTTGTTCCAGCGATGAAAATGTAATGGATAGCCCTGCTCCTCAGAGAATAGTTCACTGTGGACAGAAGCAAATGGGGGGATTATTGCTAAATTTATTTTTGTAGCTTTGTTGTACTTCCCAGTAACAACTTTACTTTGTGGGAAATTGGTCTGTATCCTCCCAGGTGCCAAACTGCAGTGGGATCCAGACACCACTGACTTCTCATCACTAGACTGTGCACATGCCTTTTTCACGTCCATGGTCACGCAAAGTCAGCTCTCTCATGAGTGTGTCCTTTTGCCTACCATTAAGGGTCACTCACTAGAGACTGGGTGTGGTGGCACGTGCCTGTAATCCCAGCTCTTGGAAGCCTGTAAACAGGAAGATCACTATAAGTCCAATCTAATAGTGAGACTCTGAACACCCTGTAGACCCTTCCCTAATATATATATATATATATATATATATATATATATATATATTACCAAAAAAATGTATCACTCACTAGCAAAGAGGCATTGATGATTCATGTAGGCACAGCAAAGGTTCCTCATGGAGTTTATACCACATCTAGCAACAATGAATGCAATGTCCTCTGGTTCCCTGAGCTCTGGTCACACTACCAGAGACTGTTCTCTCAGAGCCCTCTTGTTATTAGTAGTATAGAGCTTTGCTTAGCTGAGTCTTCCTTTCTTCTTCATTCTGCTTCCATTCTCCATTTCGAAGAGCAGTTCATGCCTTTTTCAGCTATTGCCTTAGTTAGATTTTTCTCACTGCTGGGACAAAATACCTGATACCCAAAATTAAGGGAGGAGAGGTTAATCTGGCTCAAAGTTTGTAGAGGTTTCAGTCCATACTCAGCTGGCCCCAAGGCAGAGTGGCACATGGCAGAGGGCAACAGTTCATGGCAGAGGAAAACAGCAAAAGCATCAAGAGCAAGAAGGGAGGATTGGCAGAGAGCAAGCCTCTTTTCTTCCCTTATATTGTATGTAGGGGACCCGCCCCAGGGCAGGTGCAGCCTTCACATCCATAATCCCAGCATTGGACTGTAAGTCAATCAAAAACTCTAGAAGCCCACTGCATGACTATATGTGGCTTGGGGGTCACAGGTAGATACAAAGCATAACAACTGTTAACTCTTCCTAGCATATCCAAACCCATTTTATCAGAGGCAAAGTGAAAATAAAGCAACTCTATTCATTATGACCACACCTCCAGAAAGCAGTTAAGCTTGAAAAAAACTTTATTTCCTCTGTTTCTAACTTAGTTACAGAACTAATCAATCATCTTTCAAGTCTGGGTTGAATAACTCCTTACGTGCATGACTATGATGATAGGTGGCCTTTGTTGTCTGTGGAAAGGTACTGATCACTTACCTTTCCAAGAGCCAGTGACCAGCTTCCTGACTGTGTCCTTCTTAAGTGGTGGCAGCTCCTGCAAAGATCATCAGCCTAGGATGTCATCCTCTTATAAAACTCCCTGAACTATCACCCCAGCCCTCCTGAGAACAAGTAATATTCTGCATTCACTCTGTAGCTTCCAGTCCTTCCTCTTATCTATGTCCATTTTGAGGGAGATCCTGACATCTGCTATTAGCATCAACACTTCTAAGCTTATGGCCACCATTTATCCTGAAGGTTTTTAAAAAATTTATTCTGGAGATAAAGCAAATGTGATCAGCCTTTTTCATGGCATTTAGAAGGAGAGAGAAACAGAAATCATCAGGCATAAATCACTAAGTTAGTGTCTATAAAGGAAAATACAAAGCAAAGGATTTGCTATTCACAGGAAGTCAGTGGCACTGGGATATAAGGCTTGAAAATAGTTTGATAGAAGTGTTGGTGAAAGGTAGAGCAATAGGAAAGGGCATGCAAGGTAGAACTGTACAAAAGTGTAAAAGAGAATATACCCACCCTACACTGTCCACTAAGGATGGAGCAGAAACATGTATGTAAACACAGCACTTTCATATACTCACAGGCATATAGAGAACTTAAGTTATTTTGGGACATGGTTGCCCCTGGATAAAGTGCCTTTGGTCACATCTTCTTCGGTTTTGTTTGATGAACCACATTTTTTGACAGCATTAAGTAAAGCAAGGGAGAAAACACATAGTTTTGTTCTGTATTTAGTAAGATGAAGTGTTTATCTGATCCATAATGCGTTTTTTTTTTTTTTCTACAGGTAACAAGAGTTTAAAAGCCTCATTTCAACCCAGAATTTTTGTTCGAATGATAAAACGAGTTTTAATTGTGAGGTTGGGATGAAATTTTCATGATTCACAACAGGAGGTGCTGCTTTCAGAGTATGAGGAGTCACAGACTTGTCACTTTAGAAATGTGGTCTTACCTAGAATTAAAAAAAAAGAAAGAAAGAAATGTGAAGTGATACTTTGGATTCATAATCTTTATGGTTTTGTTTTGTTTGTATTTTAGAGAAGGGTCTACAAGGTGTTCAGGGTCTCACTACTAGATTGGACTCATAGTGATACGCCTGTTTATAGCCTCCCAAGAGCTTAGATGACAGGTGTGCACCACCACACCCAGTCTCAATTGCAATCTCAGTATGCCCTGGGGGCACGGCTGGCATAGCAGAAATGGGGATCAAACCCCCAGCCCCTGTACCTGCTTACAGGTACTTTATTCCACTGAGCTATTTGGCTGGCCCTATGTTTGCTTTTGATGGACATGTTGCCTTTCAGTACAAACACAATAATTTTCCTGAGTCTACTTCAAATAGTGGGTCCCATTCAAACATTTTTCCTTTCCCCAGGGGGAATGAGTTTGGCATCTTATATCATTCTGGTTTTCATGGTTGTAGCACTTTACTTCTTCTAAGCAACATGAAGGCAAGAGATATTGCACATAGAGACTGATTTTTCTATTAAATTATTTGTTTTCTTATTGAAAATGTATCTGAAATTAAGAAGCCAATCAATCTGTGAAAAAAATATAGATTAATATAACAAGATTACAATTCTGCTCATAAGTCCTTATGAACATGAAGGAGATCTTGGGAAGTGGCATGTGGTAGGAAGGTGTTTTCTTAAACTGTTCAGAAGTGGTGATATCATGCAGTAGTTGGTAAAGGTGTGCATTGTGGGACATTTTGTCATTCCATTTTAGTATTAATATTATACATTCTTATCTGATCATAGCCTATTTAGTACTCAGTTGAACAACCCATTCTGTAGACTTTACTTTTTTTTTTTTCTGGAACTGGGGATTGAACTCAGGCCCTTGCGCTTGCCAGGCAAGTGCTTATTCTACTGAGCCATCTCCCTGGCCCCAGCTTTTTCTTTTAGTCAGCTTTTCCTCCAGTTTAAGGAATGTTTAGTGTCTAAGAATGGAGACTTTGTTTTTGGAAATGTCTGTTTTACATAACTGCTGCATACATGGTGTTCCTCTTCCTACTTTTGGCTTCCTTCCCTCTCTGGTTGGCAGCAACTCTTCCTGGTAACTGGCCATTGCATGTCCTTCTTAGGAACGTGCATGTGATGTCTCCTAGAATTCTGTGAAACTCTCTCTGCATTTTCCCATTTACTTCTCCATTGCTGTCCCTGTCATCACACGATGCTCCACAGTCCCCATTTCTTTTAAAAAAACCATCTGTGTTCCCTTCTGCGGGCTCTTCCTGGTGTGACTGTTGGTACTATTTGATCGAAAGTCACATATTTTTACTCCAACCAGTTTGGTCTCAGAGAAGCAGAATATTGGGAATTCTTTTGCATTCTCTTTCAATGCAGAGCTCTATGTTAATGTTACTTTTCTTCTTTGTTTTCTTTTTCAGAAGACCTATCTCACCTTGTCAATCAAGATTAAATCATTTGCAGAGACATAGACTGCTGGGCCACTTTAATTTTCTATTAATAGGCATTTGACTCTGGTAGCAGTCTTGTCTTCAAGGGTATTTGTTTTTATGTTCTTAGATGGGCTCTACAAAACTGTTTCTGTAAGCATACCAACAATGCTTCTGTATCTTTCTCTTGAAAATTTACCCATTCAAGACTCCAGGCACCCTACCAGCTCCTCTGAATAGCTGCCTTCCTTGGAGTGGTCTGTACTTGTGTTGGGTGCTCAGTACCTCCCTTTACCTTTAGCCCACACCAGTCTGGCTAGGTCCTCCCCAATAACCTCTGTTTTCTTTTTGTTTGTTTTTTTTTTTGTATTTTTTAGGGAAGGATCTACAGGGTGTTCAGGGTCTGCCTACTAGATTGGATTCATAGTGATCTGCCTGTTTACAGCCTCCCAAGAGCTGAGATTACAGGTGCGCACCACCACGCGCAGTCTCAATTGCTGTCTTATCGCACTCCAGGGGCAGGGCCGGCACAATAGGCCCAGGGATCAAACCCCTGTCCTTGCATATGCTTGCAGACACTTTAATCTGCTAAACTATTTGGCTGACCCAAAGTTCAGAAGGATTTTTTATTTTTTTCTCCCTTCAGATGACTAAAGGGCAAGTCTGGTAAGGCATGAAGATCTGGGGATCAAAACACAGAATTCTGATCCTGACTGCTTTGCTTAAGCAGGCATTTAAACAACTGAACTAATGGGCTGGCCCCCTAACCCTTGTTCTTGTAGTGGCCCCCAAAAGTTCCCTGGGTGCCATTTCCAATGGCTCCTTTCTCGTCTTCTTTGACCCCATCTGTCAGAAGCACTCAACTCAGTCCATAGCCTCTGACATCAAATCATTTCTTTCTTGGCATCAATAAACTTTATTCTTTCTTGTTTGTTCTTCCACCCTGTCATTTTCTTTTTCTTTGTCTCTGAAGTTGTTTTCCAGACACACGTTTTTGTTGTAACGAGAGACCAAACCCACAGTCATTTTATTTCTATGTTTTCATTTTAAGACAGGATCTCACTAAGTTGCCAAGGCAAGGTTTCAAAACTCACAATCTTCATGACTCAGTCTTTCATGGTTCTGAATTACAGATATATGTGCCATGGTGCCCATGTTTGTTCCTTAGTTCATAAGTATGGGGACCATTAGACTGTGTCTTGAACTCCATTCTCCCACACTTTCCCCCTTTTTCTGCATTCTTACTGCTGACATCAATAAGTATATGAGGCTATTTTTTAATACTATTATATTTATATTGTAGTTTAGGTAAAGGAATAAAATGAGAATTCACATTTTAGGAACTAGGATAGAGAAAATATTCACAAATGGTGTTATGACTAGATAATTTTAATTGATTTTCTTTGTAAGTTTCTATAACAATTAGCTTCAAATATTTGGCGAATGAAAGAATAGCTGAACTTATCTCTCCATGGCTTCAAACATCTAGATTTTCTATTAGATACTAATTCCCATACACTCCTTCTAAGTAGGTGTATATTTCTGTCCACATGATCTTGGTGCAGCCATCATTTCATATCATTTCCTTTCACACATCCACATCATTATTCTACTCATTTGACTGCATCCATTTGGAAGTATTCCAAATCTGGTGTGTCTTTGAAATTTGCCCTAGTTTCTGATTTGAGGAAAAAGTTATTAGATATGTTTTTAATTCAGTTAACTTTGTGATGGATTGAACAAGTTAATGCATATTTTTATTACACATAAATCCCTTAGAATAATACATAGCATATAAAGCTTGGCAAATGTTCACTACTACAATTATAGTTTTTTAAAATTGCTGCTTTTTCATAGCATCTGAAACTCAGTAATGAATGCATTCCATGATGAATTTATTCATCTGTTTATAAGCATAGTGGCAGTGATGACTTGATCTGACTTCTCTATAGTCTTGTTTGTTTATTTATGTATGTACTGGGTCTCACTTCATAGTTCAGACTCATAGAGATCCTCCTACCTCAGCCTCCCCAGCGCTGGGATTATAGGTGTTCACCAGCGTGCCCAGTTCTAGATGCTGGGCTGACACATTGTACGGTACCAGGGGTTGAACTCTAGACCTTGTGCTTACCAGACAGGTGCTTATGCTGTGGAGCTATCTCTTTATCCCCAAGGCTCAAGTTTTTGAATGTGGTCCAAAGGCTGACTGGTGCTGAACAATGAGATGATCAGAAGTTAAACTCCTAAGGGCCACCAAGAGACTTGCCAAGCTACCACATGTGGAAATGTAAGCCAGGAATTTGTTTCGTAAAATGAATTTTCTAAAGTTCTGAATTACTAAAGTTTATGAATATCTGCTAAAGTTTATGAGTTACTTTTGTACTTAATAAATTTTGAGGACCTGGAGATATATTTCTGAGAACATCTTCCATGTAGTAGTTATTTAAGTGGTTTTGGAAGCATAGACCTTAATGAATATCGAGTCCACTGTGTCACATTGTTAATAGTAAGTAGGAGCCTCATGAGAGTAATCTGCATCTCAAAAGTCATGTCCTTTGCTCGTGGCATGGTTGGGGCTAAAATTCAGGCCAACTGGCTCCCAGTTCTTGTTCCTCACTCTAAACACACACCCCATTCCCATGTAATGACACACATAGCTTTCCAGAATACCATCCATAAAGCAGTGAAGGGGACTGGCCTAGTATAAAACAGATGAAAAAGATGGTATAGGAAACAGGGGATCAAGAAATTAAATAGGTAACTCAAGAGGAAGGGGACTGTGATGGAGTAAGAATGGCAGCATAGGTTTTAAGATTGGAAAGCTTGAGAAAACAAGATAGAATTTTTTTTTTTTTTTTTACAAATATAGTGAGGAGAGTTAAGGTAGAATAAGTAAAAGAGACATACGTAACTAGGAATGTATTTGTTCAGGCCACAAGGTTCCTTGTTAGTGATTTTAGTTATAGATTGAAAACCTTGATTTGAAATTCTTTAACGAGTCAGCCAGGTAAACCCTGAAGAGTGTCCAAAAAGATCCCACAGCCCCTTCTAGTTCAGCATCTCTAGTTTACATCTGAACATAACAGATGTCTGGTGCAGGGTGGTCTGTTCAAATTGCTGTCCTTTTCACTGGAAAACACAGTGGGCTTCAAAGGAATCCCCCCTGTGTGTGCCGAACAAAATACTTGCTGTCCTTTTCATGCTGATGGTTCAGGGGTATGTGACCCTGATACAGCCAAAAATAACTTCATTCTTGGAGGTTCTAAACAAGAAAAGTAACAACTGTGGTTTCCTACCTCTACCTGAAATTCCGTGTGTGTCCTGCCCAGGTCACACACAACCTCCCTGCTCGCTGTTCTCCATGGTCCCCACACCCAGGTTGCAGGAAGTGAGGAGATCTTTGGAACCATGGCACATCTCAAGAGTTCTCTGTCTTTGCATGTGGAAAAATAAATTGTCACCTTTCTGCATGCCTAAGTTTCCTGAACTGAAAGCCTTTTGTGTTAGTCTTGGTCCCTTATGGAAGAAGCTACATTTTGACTGGCTAACGGAGGAGGGAGAACAGCAAGGTTCTGTCTGTTATCCAAGGGGAGGTAAAGCAAGGTGCCTAAGAAGTTCATGTTGCTTAATGCGAACAGCATCAGGTGAATTTCAGTGATTTTTAAAAATAAGCATTTTGATTCATGAAATTACTCTTTTAAATAAGAAAATATAGTCATTACAATTCTTCGGTGCTTCTGAGTCAAAATTAAAGCACTATTTAAAATTTATAATGATTTATTTGAAGGTCAGGATATGGACATTATTCTAATTTTGAAGCTAAGCATTATTTTTTTTATTTAATTGTTCGTTTGTTTATTTATCTGCTTAGGTACTGGGGATTGAAGTCAGGACCCTGTGCTTGCCAGGCAGACACTTATGCTGCTGAGCTATATCCCTGGCTCTCTTTTAAATATTATAATCCAATTACATATCATCACATTAAAAAAATATTCAGTGCACTAATGAAGAAAAAGTCACTTTTCTTATCCATAAAAACTAAGTTTTCAACAGTCCTTCTTTAATTCTAAATTAACCTGCCAGTTTTCAATGAGTTTTAATTTTTAATAAAGAGTTCAGAATTTCAAAAACATAAAACCAAAAGATGTAAATGTTTAAAATTTTGATCTTGATGGAACATTTCAATGAGTCATATTATGGCTTTTGTTTAGATGTCCCCCCAAAGCCTCAGGCAGTCATAGTTGGGGGCTGGAGTGTGCAACTGATTCATGGTACAATGATAGGAGGAAGGGTGCTAGGATTAAGGGTGTGGATGCTATCTACCCCACGGACAGTCGGCCTGGACACAATATGGGAAACAGAAAGAGGCTTGCTGTTCGTTGGTTGTACTGTGTTACTTTCTGCTTGCTGCTTCTGCCTGCCCTACTTGGCAGTGAACTGGTTCTCCTCTGAGATGCCCTCTTGCTATGCCACCCTACCTTAGAGCCAGCTGATTACTGATTGAAACCTCTGAAGACTGTGACCCAAATAAACATTTCCTTCCTGGTTAGTGTTGGGCATTTTGTCTCACCAGTGAGAAAAGTAATCAATATAAGTCGTTTATCCATTGGGATTCTATTCACTTGCATCTATGGAAAACCTATGAAAATGATGGCTTACACATACCCAGAGTCTATATTTTACACATAGCAGTGAGGCATGGTTACTGCTCTGCCTTTCAGACATGTCTGCTTTACCTGACTAATCATTTTTGGCTGTAAGGGGACCAGGCCACCTGTTGATCATGCATGTCTTTTAAAATTTATTTTTATTTTAAAGAGAATAAAAGAACACAACAAAATTTTAAAACAAAGTAGCAGGAGGGTAACAATGGTTAATGCATTGCATATTATTATCTTTAAATTACTTATTCAAGTATCAATTTGAGATTTTTATAGGCAAATGGATGCAACTTGAGGCCATACTCATAAGTGAAATAAGTCAGACCTGCATGTGTAAACATCATACTGTCTCTCTGGTGTAAGAACTTGGAAGAGTAAATAAAATCCGAAAGGTACAATAGATACTGTGAAAGGGAAAAAAACTGCTCAAAGAGAAGGAACAAGTGGGATGAGAGAAAGGAGGGAAGAGAGAAGGGAGGGAAAGGAAATACATATGTATATACAAAGGCTAGCGTGGATAATTGTACCGCTGATTTCTGTTCATCTGTTGAAAGGAGCAGATAATGCTTCACTTTTTTTTCTCCTTTTTAAATTTTTATGCTCATTTTTGACAAACTTTACATGCTTTTATATGGTGATCTGAACAACTAAATTCAAGACAACAATATGCAATATAACCACTATTATTGAATTCCTATAGTTTTTGTTTAGTGAAATTCTGTATTGTTCCTTTCTTTCCTTTTTTTTTTTTTTTTTTACTATTTTTAAAAATTTTCTTTTAAAAAGTTAGAGGGGCCAGTGAGATAGCTCAGCAGACTAAAGTGCTGATTTCATCAAGCTTAGGCAAGCACAGGGACCACAGTCTGATCCCCAAAACCACATGCAGCACCAGCTCAGCCCCCAGGGTGGGCTGAGCCAGCCAGAGTCTGGATAGAGTGGCACACATGTATAATGCAATGGGGAGGCTAAAAACAGGAGTATCACCACAAGTCTGAGTGCGTATTGAGACCCTGAAACAAGCAAACACATTAGAAATAAACAGAGCTGGCCAGATAGCTCAGTAGATTACAGTGCCTGCTTAGGGAAATGCAGGGGCTAGGGGTTTGGTCCCCGGCCTACTTTGCCAGCTCCTCAGGGCACTCTGAGAAGGCGAATGGAACTGAGCATGGTGGTGTGTGCCTGTAATTCCAGTGCTTGGGAGGCTGAAAAAAAAAGAAAGGATCGCTATAAGTCTGATCTGTGTAGTGAGACCATGTAGAGCCTATACTAAATACATAAAAAAGAAAAATAAATCAATAGTCAGAATAAAACACATAGGCATTTTAATTGTTCAAATAGTATTATCAGAAAACTTTCTTTTCAATGAACTAAGAGAAATGAGTCGTGCAACTATCTTAACTGTCTTGTATGTATAATTTTCTATATTTTCTTTTCCCTTTTTTTTTCTCCTTTTCTCCATCCCAGTTTCTCTTTCCTTTTAAACCATTTCTTCTCATTTACAATGTCTATTGCACATTTTGGATCTTATTTACTCTTTTAGCTTCT
>NW_004524793.1:3439298-3447576 GCF_000260255.1 Octodon degus
TATGGTTTATTTCACCTTCACTTGTGGACTAAACTTGCATCCATTTACCTATAAAAGTCTGAGGTTGACACTTCTTCATAGAAAAGTAATACTCCATTGTGCAAAAAGTCCACATCTTTTTATCCAGTCCTCCACTGATAGATAGGCATTTCAGTTGTTTTCAAGATCTCGCTGTTACAAACTGTGTTGCATGAATGTGGGCACACATATCTCACTGTGGTACGATGCCTTTAATTTCTTCTGGGAAGATACTCAGAAGGGAAATAGATGGGTCAAATGGGACCTCTCATCCTAGTTTTCTGAGGAGTCTCCGCACTGATTTCCACAGTGGTTGCACCAATCTACACTCCCACCACACAGCTGCTTTGTGACAACGAAGAGGCAAGACAGAGGACCAGGTCTGCTTTCCATGCACTATTTAGAAATTCAGACAGCTCCCATGTCCATTTCGCTGGGCAAACTCTGTCACATGGTGTCTTCCCCCCAGTGTGAGGCAGATGGGGCTCAACACGTATGGCTCACCTCAGTGCCTTCCACCACCAGCAAAGTCAAGGTTCTGTTAAGAGGAGCATGGATTGTGTAAGATACATAGTTCATAACCCTGCTGGTCCTCAGAAAGTGAGCATCTAGGAGGGCAGAAAAAAAAAATGACTTTAAAGAACTCATTCTAATTAAATCAAGGTTTTGTGTGCATAATTTCCTTGTACTTCTTTTCTTCTCTAGCCTATGGCACCTTTCTCCCTATCATTAAGTTACCTGCCTTGATTTTCCTGCTATATAGCAATTGATTTAAAAACAAATATGCTCTTAGGTATTGGTCTGTGGAATTGGAGATGGACCAAAGGCCATAAATTGCTATTATCTTTTGTGCAGATGCCTGCCATTTGTAAGTAATTGATTTGCTCCTTTTGTGGTCTGTGTACCCTCCCATCGAAGGCAGTTGTGTTCAGTAAATACTGAATAAAAAGACAAATTGTGAGTGAAGCACTGAGATGAGATAACTGGCCATTTGATACGGGTCATTTCATTATTCTCTGGAGGGTCATGAAAGATTCCTGTTGTGATGACATGAGAGGACAGTTTGCTGAACAACACATCATGTCCAGCCCACTGAAGCCCTGGAATGCCTGTGAGGTGGTGGGGTGAGTGTGCTGAATTCCCCCACAGCACCCTCCTGCCTACCTCCTGCTGTGTGAGCCCTGCCCACATAGTCACCTGAGCTCTGTGTTCTGCAGCCTCAAGATGGAATTGTCAGTGATGTGCATTTGGCTACTTAGCTTGCTTTCAAAGATGGTTCAGACTGTCCCTGGGAAAAATGAAGCTCAGATGGGATCATTTTTATTACTGTTCATGACAAGACCTTTACTGATGGGCTAAAAAGAGATCAAGCTTCATCAAAATAATAATAATAATAATAATAATAATAATAATAATAATAATAATGTTGACTACTTGCTTTTCCTTCTTTCCTTCCTTTCTTTTTTTATGTATTTGGTACCAGGTCTCGCTACACATCTTAGACAGGTGTGTGCCACCATCCCCCGTCTCAGTGGTGGGCTCAGTGGGCCCAGGGGCAGGGCCAGTGTGGCCTGTGGTGCCGGGGATTGAACCCTGGCCCTTACACTTACCTAAACAGGCGCTTAGTCCACTGAGCTATCTTGCTGGCCTTACTTGTTTTCTTTTGTTCACACTTTCTCTTCAAACTCTGTCTTACAGTTTTGTTGAATCACTGACTTCTACAATTTGACTCTGTCTTCAATACCAAATTTGCATTTTCTTGTCTCAGTAGTTAATCTCTGCAGTCTCCCTTTTCAAACACCAAGTGAAATGAAGACAATATATGAGCAGAGAAACTTGCTGAGGAGAGCCTGGAACCAATTCACACACTGGCTGTCTGTTGACATTCAGTCAGCACCTCCTGTGAGGCCCTGTGTCAGCCACTCACAGGCTCTCAGATGCTGAAGGATGCTTCAGTTTCTGAGTTGCTTTCATGTTGGGGGTGGTGCCTGAGTAAGCACATAGGTTAGTGCTCTCTCAAGCAGTGGAGGGAGCCAAGGGAAAGGAGATGTGGAGGTAGCAAAGAGTAGACACTTAAGAGTTGGGCAAGAGGGGCTAGGGAGATGGTTCAGTAGAATAAGCGCTTGCCTGGCAACCACAAAGGCCTGAGTTCAATGCCTGAGTTCAATCCCTGACTCTGCCAAAAAAAAAGTTGGACAGGAACTGGCCAGGTGGAAGTTTCCATGTCTAACTCTGACAGGGAGGCAGGGTCTGAGTAAGAGTAGATGCTGGGCTGCTCACAACAGTGAGCATAATGTGGATAGTTGAGTACAAGGTCTCCTCTTATTGGCCCACAGGACAGAAGGCAAAACTCCTTGGTTAGAAGGATAAGTTCCAGGGCTGGGGAAATGGCTCAGTAGAATAAGTGCTTCCCTGGAAAGAGCAACAGCCTGAGTCCAATCCCTGTTTCTGCCAAAAAAAAAAAAAAAAGGTAAGTTCCTAAGGATCAGGTCCTGCCCACTTCTTGGTTATTCATCCCCCCCACCTCATCCCCAAGCACACTCATTTCTAGTCATTCTCTCCTTTATCTCCACATGCGACCTTCTTTTTTGTGTCAGTCCCATTTGTCTGATGGACTTTCATATTCTTGTTTTCTTTTAGTTGGGTTTCCTGTTTTCTCACCCTACTAACCTTGATGATAGTTTCCAAAATCCTCTCGTAGTTTATCTCTCCCAGGTGCCTACATGAGGCTTTCAGTGGGAGGTGATGACTCTTCCCCTGTGTACTCTCAAGGTGTCCTTGTGTGTCTTTGTCATGATAGTTTAGGCTCATCTTCCACTAAATGGCAGGTCTTTGAAGTTAGTGACTGCATCATATTTAGCTTTATAAACAAGCATCTAGTACAGTAGTTTTCAGTTTCACAGCCCACCATTGTACTAGTAGTTGAATTCATGGATAAGACTAAAGGAAACTGGCTGTTTTGTCAAATTGTACAGTGAAATTTTCCATCTCTCCAGTTGATATAATACATTCCATTTGTCAAGCCTCTGTATAATTGCTTTGTTTTAATGTCTGTTTGGAATTGAATAGGGTGAGATGGAGTGGAGTGGAGGACGTTGCTCTGGTCAGAGAGAAAAATGACTGATTTTGGAAAGATTTGCATACAAGTCAACAGGTTTCTGAACAGTGTAAAGTAGACTTGCAGTCCTTTTTATCTGCAGGAAGCCTGTTTGCTGATAGATCAAAAAGGCCAACTGTACAGTAGGAAAAAGCTTCAGATAGCATGAGGAAAGGGAAGAACAACATCCTTTTAATCATAGACCAGGATACACCTCCTGAGTGGCTTGCCTGGAGAAGCACACCTGGTAGGATATTTTCAAAGGGACTGTTGAGTTTGCAGTTGTAATTCTGAGCTACAGTGTTTTGCTCTGTCCCTTTCAGCAATTGTACTTCCCACTCAGGTGCCCTGTGCCAAAAGACGGGTGTGAGAGTGGGATCTGAAACTACCCTCTTCCATCCTTTCAGAATGTCAGTCCTGTTAGTATATGTTATACTGGAAACTAGTCCAGTGAAATTCATCCTTTCCCCCTCATGCCTTCGGCTTGGTTTTCTGCTGTAGGTATCAGAAGCATGGGCCAGCCCCTTCTTCTCCAGAGTTTATCTGTAGGGCTTATGTCATTCTCATAGCTTTATACAAACATGAATCAATCAGATTCCCTTTGTATCATGGATGATTTGGAGATTAGAAACTAGGAAGTTAGTGATGATACACTTTGCTAGGATATTAAATAAACAAATCCTTTTCTGAATGGTATGTACTGGGACTCAGTGAAGGTATAGCTAAGGTAACTGCTAATGATAAGTAGTTTTTGTTCTTGTAATGAAAAACCCAATTATATTATAGGTCTAGAATATACACCAAGCTTTGAAGATTCAGTATGACAAATAAGAATGCAAAATAAAGTCATATCCTTTTTATGTTTATTACATATAGGATTAAATAAAATATGTGACTATTGTCACTTGGTTCTAGTTATTAATGTGGCTAAGAATGGATGAAGAAAATTTTGTATTTATACACAATGGAATATGGATCTACCATAATGAAGGACAAATCTGAGTCATTTGTAGGAAAATGAATGCACCGTGAGACCATAAAGTTAAGTGAAATGAGGCACACAAGCTTACATATCACATGATTTCTATTACCTGAAAGACCCAAATAAAAAGAAACTGAAGCATAAAATAAAAGACTGGTAATAGGAAACACAGATATTGGCCTTTTGAAGAAGATGAAAGAACCAAGATATGAAGGAAAAGGGAGGGAAGGGAAGGAAAGGAAAGAGGACATGGAAAGGTGAAAGATGGAGATGGAGAGTACACGTACCCACTCCCAAGATGAACTGTGAACACATATTAACAGAAGTAAAAGTAAAAAAAATTGAAAAGAAAATGAATGTTGTTCATATTTTATTTCTATCGGGTAACAGTAGTCTGAATTGTTAAGCATTTCAGGGCGTGACGCAGGACACATCCAGTACTTACGGTAGAAAGCCAACACATATATCTTGAGAGCTTGAACCTAAAGATGATGGTCACTGTCAGTGGAATGACTGAAAATCTCTATTTTTACCTCTTACTTTAGGTCAGCAAAGCTTTAATTCCAAAGGAGAAATTACCACGGTATAGTCACCTTGGAGAAAATGTTGTATAACCACATTTGATTCAACCATTTGCTGAGAACTTTCGTGTATCTCTGTTATTTTTCAAATAGACTTGTTTTCTTTTAGCTTGCCTACCTGAATAGCTAGAGTTAAGCAAGACTTTCCAGACTCGAAGAGTAGTCAGGAAGCTACTCAGACACCAAAAGCTGCTGCTGCACCTTATGCCCACAGGGTCTATTGCCATGGCATCAGAGCACCTCAGGGGCCTATGACTGTGACTTGGTAACAACAGCAAAACATCTTGGTATTTGGTTTGATCTAAATCAACTGGACCCTGTTAGGTGAAGGTTAATAAATACAATATGATTGATTTCTACTGATAGAATGTCAAGAAGTGCTTAGGTTTTATTCCCTGGCTTTCAGCTCTTTGTACCAGTATAACTTTCCACAGTTCTGTGTTTATGACACCTTCTGGGAACCTGGAATTGACCATTCAAGTGTTCTGTTTTTTCTCTACAGGCATCATTTCTCCCACTTTGAAATATTATCAGATTATTTAACTTCTTAATGTATTTGGTGCATGGTAAATGGTCTCACTACACAGCTTGGAGTTGTAGTGATCCTTCTGTTTTCAGCTTCCACAACACTGGGATTATAGGTGCACGCCACTATGCCCAGTCTCAGTGGCTGGCTTAGTGCACCTGGAGGTGGGGACAGTGCAGGGGCTTAGTCAGCGGAGCTGTCTTGCTGGCCCATATTATTTAACATTTTGAACATGTGTTAAGTACCTTGAACATCAAATTGAGTTTTGGGTAATAGTGATGGAAAGGGGACTTGATGTTGAAGATCCTTGGAAAAGCTTTGGGGAATGAGTCACATGGAGACACCTTCTCCTCTGCTACTGGGGTTCTTAGGATTGATTTAGCCCCAGTGAAGCAAATAAACAGTATTTAAAAATTCAAACATCATTCTTTATAATATAGTCTAGCTCTTGTAGAATGAACTCTGTGTGTGTGTGTGTGTGTGTGTGTGTGTGTGTGTGTGTGTTTTCTCATTAGAACTTAAAAGAATGGCTCATTTTAGGCCTCAGAATCTAAAAAGGAATTTGGGTGTAGATAAGGACTTTATAAGTCTTAGAAATAATTAAAAGAGTTTCTACTATGCAATGAAGAGGGACATTATGGTGGATTTTTTTTTAAGGAGGAATAAAGTATGTGTTAGGTTTTTCAGGTCACAGTAAAGAGATAGAAAAGACAAAAGAGACCTTTATTAACTCTGCAGACACTGAGAGAGTCTAAGGGAGATGGGGGCAATCCTTTGGCCTGATACAATGGGACATTGAGACTTTGTGGATTTTTGCCTGGGGTGAAGTTTGAGAGGCAGGTTTAGTGACATTTGAGCTGATTGGGGTCTTCCTTGTGGCATGGAAAAAGTGGAAGAAAATTATACCCAGAACTAGGGCTTCAGCCATATTAGATGACCACCTTAACAATTCAGTAATTCACACTAGGGCCAAAATGTATCAGTATAAAATATAGTTAAATATTATAAAATTATTGAAGACAAGAGAAGTATGATCTTACGAGAAACCAAAGCTTTGCATGTTGAAGGCAGATCCTATAGGGATATTCAGAGATAAATGATCCTGGTTTAGATAAGTAGGGAATAGGAGTTGGCGATGTCATTTCCTGGAGTTTACCTGTTCACGTGTTTTGTTTAATATTGCTCTAATATTAAAAACAATAGTTGGAGGGGTAATTATCACCCCAGGATATTCTGTGTTTTTAGTTCAAAAAGCCATATACCAAGCTGTGATTTTCCCTGAAGTTTTTTTTATGTGATTGATATTGTGTTGTACAGTGGTACATGGAGATACACAAGATGAACTGATTTTTTACTACATAAAGTCAGGCAGGTTTGTGCCTAATGTTGCATCTAATGTTGCTGCACTTGCAAACTAGCAAGTATTATGTGATTTTTGATTGGCAGTTATGAAATATTTTCCATTCATGAAGCCCAGAATATTGGGAGCACAATGATTACCACAATCTTTGCAAACCTGAATGTACCACATATATAATTTTCTTTTGTCTCAGATGAATGATTGCATGCATACACTCACAGGCAGTAAAGCAGAAGGCAGAACATTAATATTTCTAAAGACATAACAACTGAAAATAAGTGTTTATAGTTTTTTCTTCATGTTTCTGAGTGTGCATACACTTAAAACATATATTAGCCCTGATAATGATGTAATTTACTATATTTCTAAGTTTTTTCTACAACCTCTGAAATTAAAGCCATCATAGTATCTGTAGCACCTTAAAATTATCAGCCAGGTGGCTTCGTGACATAAGCGTAATTGCCCGTGCAGATGAGGGCATAACTTCTCATCTTGTCATCCCTTTATGAAGATAGTTTGAATGTAAGTATCCTATAAACTGCTTTCACAAAAATAGTATTGTTCACCCATATTTAGAAAAGCATGGTAATAAAGCAACACGATGTATGATAAGTCGAAGTGTAAGAGAGCTGTTTCATGAAGTATAAAAGTATGCAATGAAATATTGTGGCTATAGTTAATGTAGTAATCTCTTTACTTGCTTGGTGGTATATCATGATAAGTGATGTTAATTTGGATATGATAAAATTCAATCTATAAGATCAAGTTCTTTGCAAAGTGAGCAGATGGTTTTCTTCATGGTCTTCCTATGGGTATATTTTCCATTTCCTCATTTTACCACAAACTGCGTTATAATCTTTTCCATCTGAAACTGGCATTGCTAGCTTAGCATCCAAAGGCCGCCCGTCTGGTTTTGATGCAGCCAGTGTTTACACCTGCTGCCAAAGTAAACTACGTCCATATTCTTCTGCCCATGATCCACATTTGCTATGGGGTGAGGAGAGGATGGGCAAGCATTACCATTGAAAAGACAAATGCCCACACGCGGAGTCTGGGTCTAATGGAATGGAGTAAGCTACTTGGCTCCTGAATGCCTGGACCTTTTGGCTCTGACCTAACACAAGACTCTGGACAGTGGTGTTAACCAGCATCAGACACAAAAAGTAAATTAACATCAAAGACCCTTGGTCTTAGCCAAATTCAAGTTATGCTTTTAAACTAAAGGAAGGGTTATGTGTGCTTTGTGATTCTACACACTTTCTCATATTTCTGGACCCTTGGGCTAGATCTCTCGTGTGAAAGTAGATACAGGAGCGGAACCAAGTTATTTCTGTCTAATCTGTGCATAGATATGGTATTCCCCAGGAAAAGGTGATTATTTCCAAGAGCAATACTACATCTGAGAAAAAAGACTTTCCAAACTAATCTTCAGTTTCAAGAAAACACATCAAAGGAAAAGCAATCTAGTATAATTCAGTTTTCATTTATTATAACACTATAGATCCAAATTAATTTCACATTCTAGAAATAGAAATTATGTACTTTTATGTGCATGTTTACTTTCACCGTAGTTTTAGAAATTGCATTTCTTTTCTATGCAAAGTCCATCCAAGAGTTTCTTATTTTAAATTTTATTTATTTATTTATTTGAGAGAGAGAGAGAGAGAGAGGCAGGCCAGCTCAGCCCACCAGGGGGCAGGGCTGGCTGGCATGT
>NW_004524793.1:3447676-3461889 GCF_000260255.1 Octodon degus
TTAGACCACTGAGCCATCTCTCCAGCCCAAGAGTTTCTTATTAAGTCTACTTCCTTTCATAATTCTGTTTTTTATTTTATTTTTATTTTTATTTTTTTAGACTCAGTTTTCTTGTTTGTTTTATCAGTACTGAAGATTGAAACCAGGGTCTCTGTACAGAGTCAATCTCCAGTTTTTTTTTTTTTTTTGTTTGTTTGTTTTTTTAACTAAAATCATGTATGCGCATTTTATTTCTGGATTTTGCTTCTCATGTGCTTCTCTGTTGTTTTGTTTTGCTGCTATCTTCAGTTCATTCTAAGCGTCATTCTCTATGTCTTATATCGTTTTCTCCATTCTACAAGCTTCATTCCTTCTATAGTTTCGAAATTCTTAAAAATGTTGCCCAGCAAAATTTACCTCCAATTAAGGGTCTCTACAGGATACATTGTGGTAAAATGGTTTGTTGCTATGAAATCTAAGTAATCCTGCATCAAGCCTTTCACTTCTCCATATTACTAAGATTTTCATTCAGTGCTATAAAGGAAATGTTTTGTGTACGTTCTTTGAGTTTTTTTCTTCTACCCATGTAAAACATATTAGTTCACTATGTAAAAATGAATCAAGTATTATTTGAGGTTTTTTTTTTTAAAGGGGCATCTTAATGTTGATTAAGGTTCTATAAAGCAACTTTATCAAGATTTGATATGTCTGCCTTAGGAGTTTTGTCATAGTGATTTTATTAATTTTAAAACAAATAACTACATTTTCTACTTTCCCTTCTCTACATCCTATTATTAATTGTATTATTTTTGCATTGTCAGGGACCATTGGACATGCATTCTGTTCTGCGGCTGTGCCTTCTTCAAAGGATTAGATTAGTCTGTACTTTGGCTGGCCAAATAGCTCAGCGGATTAAAGCACCTGCAAGTAGGCACAGGGGCTGGGGGCTAAATCCCTGAGCCTGCCGTGTTGGCCCCGCCCCTGGGAGACACTGAGACAGCAATTGAGACTGGACATGGTGGCACGTACCAGTAATCCCAGCTCTTGGGAGGCTGTAAACAGATCTCACTATGAGACCCATCTAGTAGTGAGACCCTGAACACTTGGGTTGCTTTGTATTTAAAAAAAAAAAAATTAGATTAGCCTGTACATTAATGGACTTGTTGCCTAATTTAGATCCTTTAACCACAACCTCTTAATTCTGGAATTTTTGTTTTTAATCATCTTGACCAGGCTGGATTTTATTCTGAAAATTTCACTGTTTTTCCAAAGAAATGATAAAGGTGTTACATATAAACCTTGTGTTCCTTTATGCTTGAGATTTTCCGCTTGCTATGTTTATACTTGAACTTTCTCTCATAGCTTTGTGGTTGTTTCATTGGCCTCTGCTAATGAGCACTGTGTGGGAAAAGTTTGAAGCTAGTCTGATTCTCTCTGTCACCTTGTTAAATGGCTCACTTCTTTGTTCTGCATATTAGAAAAATAATTTTATATTTAAATTTCCACAAGTTAACCAGTGTACATATTTGTATTAACTTCATGCTCTACAAAAGCTGTAAGTTCAATTTTTAAAATTTCATTTTTCTCCTGAATCTAAATATTTTATGCTCTTTTTGTTGAGTTCTTTTCTATAAATGTTAGTTATCTTTGTTGGAATTATGTTTGTATTCCATTGTTATTCTCTCATTGCTTCAATAATTTTGGTGTATCACCTTCCCCACTCTTTACATTTATTTGTAGTCTTTTTAACTTTGCTTCATCACTTTGGGAAATTCCTTTAATTTCCCTGAGAATGTAAGATTTTGTATAGAAATGAGATTTTTGTTTTAATTCTATTTTGGTGTTTGAAAAATAATTACATTCAAAGAACATAATTTTGAGGAAATAAAGGATACAGTTGAAATTTTTAAAATGCCTAAAACATTTTCATAGGTACTTCTGTTTTGTAATAGTCATTGAAATTAGATATTCTAATTGAGATAATACAATGCCACAAAGATAGATGAGTTTATTTCTTAGTTTAACAAGTAATCCCAGTGCCAAAGGGTGTATGTAGCATAAAGTAAATGACAAGGGGTGCAGTGGGGCACAGAATGTTGATAGCAACAAAAGATAGTAGTAAACATACTAAGCACTTGGTGAGCATTAGCTCCTAGTTCACTGGGTAAGTTTTCTCTATTGACCCTTCCTCCTCTCTCTTGCTGTATCTCATTCTTCTTGACCTTTGAGTTTTGAATTTCAGCACCTGGGCCTTCTGCTCTTAGGAGGTTTCCAGTTACATGACCTTCGAAGCTGTCTATGGGCCTCACACTCCCACATTTTTATCTTCAGCAGTATGTCCCTTCTGCTGCTTTACATAGATGTACAAATGAGATTGGCTTATGGTGGTCAGCCAGAGTTGGATGAAGAAGCGTGCAGAGGGTGACTGCACATTAAAGGCTGAAATATCCAGTCCAAAGTCTGGAGCTCATTGCAGTGTTTCATGCAAGTCCATCTTGGGTAGCTGCTGGATCCGTGGTGGAAGGCTGAAGAGTCTATCCTAGAAGGTTGTAGAGTCTACAAAAAAGGCCAAAGAGTACTGGGAAGAAGCTGCACAGTCCACAACAGTCTGTGATGTCCGAGCAGAAGGGGAAGACTGGAGAGCGTCCAAAGAACCAGCCCTCAGTCCTTTCTCATTTCCCTTGTGGGCAGGGGTCCTTTACACTCCCAATATCCCTGAGCCATCCTCTTGCACAGGCTGAGAGTGTTTACAAAGTAAGGACCCTGACTCCCCTGAGGAGTCCCTTCTTAGTTAACCTTCTAAACTTCTCACGTTGACACAATGAGCAACATCCTAGAACAGCGAGGGCAAGTCCTCTACACCACAGGATGTAGTTCTGCTGATTTACTTAGCTAGGCTTCTAGACTTCTCAAGTTGATAGTTTATATCAGTCTTTATAAAACAGTACGCCAAAGAATCTTTAAAGAATAAGATCTTATTTTCCTATTTATAACTCTCATATGGCTTTAGTAAACCCAAATTTTATTAATATAGATTTTACAATCAATTTAAATTCATGCTGTTACTTAACAGATTCTAAACCATCTAAGGAGTTCCTTATTGAAATCCTCTTCTGACTTCTCTCTTGTCCTTCAGCTCCTTACTGGCTGTTCCAGCCACACTGGGCCTCTGTGTATTCTTCAGACTATCAAGGTTTCTTTTTAGGGCTTTGGTGTTTGTTTTACCCTTACTTGCTCTTAGTTTCTTGCCAGCTTTTTCCCGGATACAAAAAGAATAGTTGACTGCTGACTGTCAGACCTTCACCCAGGACCCCTCCTTAATCACATTTGCCTTGACCACTCAGTCTAAGTAGACTCTGTACCCACTCACCCACTCACTGTCCCCAGGCCTTGGGTTGTGCGCAGTAGACTAAGGTCTCTCACACTTGCTATTATCTGGGCTTATCATGCTCATTTCCTCCCCTTTCTTCATTATAATAGAAGCTTTAGAAGAGTATGTATTTCTTTTATTCCAGCTAAACATCATTGCAGTACCAGAAACTTAGTGGATGCCCTATAAAAATGAAAGAAGGAATTCATGAGTCTTTAACATATACTTTCATTTCCTAAAAAGAAACATAGCTCTAGAAGGAAGTGTTTTGTAAAAGTTCAGAGAAAAAAAATGAATAATTAAAATTTTACTTTTTCATTACAGAGTTAAATGATGGTAGAATATGCAGAATATGCCGAACAAGAAGGTATAAACTTTGACATATGCATAGGATTATTTTTATTAAAACAGGAATGTATCCCAAGGGTGGTGGCATCTCTACTAATCGCAGCTATTCGGTAAGCTGAGGCAGTAAGATCGGAAGTTTAAGGGTAGCTGGGCAAAAAAGCAAAGACTCTGTCTGAAAATAAAATTACAGCTAAGGCTGTAATTCAGTGATAGCGCATCCCTGAGTTCAACCCCCAGTGCCGCCCACCCAAAAAAGGAAGAAGTGAAATGGTTTTCTTACAAAAGAACCAAGTCTCTAGACCTTGTCCACATTCTTTCATACTGTGTTAATTTTATAAAGCTGTGCTCTTTATGTCCCAGTAAAACATTCAAGAAATCTGCTTAGTGTAACCAATCCACTATGATGCCAGCCACCCTAGGCGTGATGGTTAGAAGGATGCAATTATTTATTTAGTGTCTAGAGAAACAAAAGCATATGGCATTCCTCCTTTCATGGGTCATCATGGAAGAATATATTTTCAGGGGGCTATGTGCTGGTAAAAGTTTTATCCTTCAATCCATATCATAACCTCCATGCCACACTCACAAAAATATGACAAGGACTTATCATAAAGGGTACAATTTCTTTTATTAAAGAAGTGTGACTTTGCTTCAAAATCTTAGAAGTTCAATGGACAAATAAAAGTATATTATAATATTTTGGGGCCAGCCCCGCCCATGGAGCGCACTGAGACAGCGATTGAGACTGGGCGTGGTGGCGCGTGCCTGTAATCCCAGCTCTTGGGAGCCTGAAAACAGGAGGATCACTATGACTCTGATCTACATAGTGAGACCCTGCAGGACCCTGTAGACGCTGTAGTAAATACATAAAGAAAAAATACTTTGCACATTTTGAGGAAAATGTAGACACATGCAATGTGACATGCAATGTGACATGCAGTGTGACACGCAATGTGACACGCAATGTGACATCAGTGTGGTGTGATGAGCCGTCTGAGGAAATGCCGTAACAAAGTGGATTTCACCTCTGAACATGGATTAGTACTGCTCTAGCACAAGCACAGAGTCTTGAAGAAACCTAATGAAATGAAACATTTCTGCACCTGTGACCCTGAGGACATTTGTCTGCTCAAGTGCTTATAAAAATCTCTGCCTTTCATGTGGGAGACACAGCCACCTTCTTTTGTATACGCAATGAAATGCTTGTTTTTTGGACTTTCTAGAAGCTTCTTTACTTGGTGCTGCTCCCCTATCTGCTGTACTACTATGTGGAGAGTGCTGAGGTCACAGTGGAGGGAGGGAGAAGACATGAAGGAAAGCATGTTCTCAGTGTGGCCATTCCAGTTCATGAAGTCATGCTGGCTCTACCATTGATGTAGGCCACTACTGTGCACAGACCCTTTAAAGCTGGTGTAGACTGTAAAATTTTGTGGCTGATATAAATATCTAATTTGAAGAAATTCTGCTTGTGCTGTGTATTCTTTTGATAGTGAAAATCTAAATGGGAAACCAGACAAATGTTTATTAGCTTCCTTGGAAGTTCAACAATAAAACTTCCTGAAACTGCCGACGTGGGCACAAATGCTCTTTAGAACTGCAAACAGCTACTTTAAATCTCTGCAGGCTCTAGTAAAAGACAAAATAATTTGCTGTATCAGAAAAGGAACAGTTTAGTCTGTATATTGCTGTAAGCATATGGAGACATTTGGAAATTTGTTACAGAGCAGCTTCAGCCCTGTAGAGAGACATGAAAAGCTGGAATGGAAAATGTTTGCAGTGGCAGTGAAGTGTCCATGGAATTGGAGGTTTGGAAGGTTTCTGAGAATGCCTTGTTTCTGAACAACTTTTTCCGAAATACCTGTGATTTTCCAGAGAGTTGTAGATTTTATTCAGTTACCCGGTGTATACCTGGGAACAAACTTCTGCAGAATACTTTTTATTTTAAAGTTCTTTAAACTTGTCTTCTTAAACTTACTCTCCTTTTCACTTTAGTTAACTTTCAAGGCTTGAAAACCTTAAAAGTGTGTGTTTTCTTAGTTGTTCTGCTGGATTTTCACGTGATATCTTCTGTCATCTCTTGGACTGCGGAGTGACACACTATTTTTTTTTTTTATTATTCTAATGCTTGTATGGAGAGTGAATGGGAAATTTCCAACCCAAGGGAACCACTTGGATTGATGTTCAGAGGTCTTTCATTTTTCAGTGAATTGTTTTCGATTTTTATTTTTTGTTAATGCAGGTTTGCAGTACGTACTGATTGCATTCCTCTTGGGGAGCTCGTGCATGTACAGAGCACACATTAAATCTCTTTCATGCCCTTCCCACTCCTCCAGACACGTTTCCTCCATCTCTTCCTTCTCCATCATCTCTTGAGTCTTCTCCCATTTGCAAAAGATCTACCTCTCTGTAGCCTGGTATCTTCCTTTTATTTTGTTCTTTATTTAGATTGTGGGTTTCTCACAAAAGAGAAGGTAATCTTGGATGTCTGGTTTATTTTCAGTCAATTTTCAGAACTAAAAACTCTCATTTCTTCTTAATACCCATGTACCAGAGTCCTAGAAATATTTAAATTCTGGATGTGCATGGTCTCAAGCACCTCTGAGGTGAACAAATCAAAATAAACAACGATCAGCTACGGCAGCTGGAAGGCTGACTTGCAGGTTCCGAGCTAGTGATTGCATGTTTCTGCTTTAATCACTGAAACACTAAATTATTTCAGCTATGTGTTTTCTTGCTTCTATATTTAGATTTATCAGTATCTGAAGAGATTGTTAAAGAGCTGCAAAGTGGTGTCAAAGCTGGGTAGATCATCCAGTTCTAATTTGTTTTCACAGTGTGAGGTGGTTAATAAACTAATAGGCTAGTAGGAGAAGAAAGAGTGGGTTTATGATCTAGAGACACAATTAAAATTGTAAATGAACTGCTTAGCGTATGGCTGTGATGAGAATAAAAACAAAAACTGGAAGATAAAAGCAACAAAAACTCTAAGGATGCCTGATTTGTTTGGAAACCCTGACAGAGAGAGTGAGGTTAATGAGAGGTGATTGGGAATCTTCCTGTGTTCTGGAATATTCTCTCCCTGTTTTCTGATTCTTTCCACGGTAGAGCTAGGGGCTGTGTTCTCCTGTTTGCCTCTGTAAACATCACAGATTTCCAGTTACTGATTATGCATATCTGTATAGATTAAGCTTGGTCTCTGAAAGAAAATGGGAAGAGGAAATCTGAGAGATCAATCTGGTTAGGGATTTGTTATTCTCAATTCTGGAGGCTTATTTTGTAAAAGACAGGGAGGGCATCTGAGGGTGCCTCTCTGTATCAGCTTTCTACTCTCACCTCTCATTTGCTCTGCCTGCTTTTCTCTGTGTGCAGAAGTGTAACAACACTGGTTGGTAACTCAGAAACTGTCTGTTCAGTAAACTAAGATTAATGAGAATTAAATCCCTGACTGATTATATTCTCTCCAAAAGTAGAGAAAGATGACTTTTGACTAAAGTTGAAAAAATAAAGGTTTAGGAATGTTTTGCTTTAAATGTTAACATTGCCCATAGAAGGGAGCAGAATTTTATAATAAAGAAAAATAAGCACCAACTGTACCTAGTTGACATTTCTGCTAATGTCACCCAAACGAATGTTGCTGCAATCTATCCCTTGGACAAAGGACAGAGAGATGAGGAGCTTGTCACATGAACCAAGCTGGGAAAAGGACAATGTCAGAAGTGATTTAGAAAATGAATGAACTGCTCTTTGAAGATGTCATTAGAGAAAATATTATTGCAAAGGATAATAGTTATAAAAACTTTTACAGTACACAAGCTTTGCATGATAGCACTCCTACCATCCTTAAAGGATTTTGAGTCTAACCATGTTATGCCTTTGGTAGTTTCAGATAACATGGAAAAATACTGTTGCTTGTTCCACTTCATTTTTATTTCAAAAAGATGTCACCCCAACAGAGGCCAAGGAAGAAACCCCCTATACCACAAGGACTTAAACAGTAACTCTTGAGGGAAGCTGGATAATTCAGCCAGGAACTTGGGTATGGAAGGGTGCTCTACAGGATGGGCCTGGGATAAGGCAGAGTGTGTAAGTCAAGAAGTGGCCCCTATCCCTCATGACCTCTCAGTCCTGCATTCAAATACTTTCTTCTTTAATGGTATGTCATAAGGGCTAGAGTCCCCATACATTTCCTATGTATCATACTCATTACAGGCAAAGGACCCTAGTAGGAGTTCATCCAGCCTGTGTTCTTTACTCTTATTTGCAGTGGCAGGGTTCTTTACACAAGGTTTTATTTGTTTTTGCCCACTGAACTGTTTAACGTTCACTCCATTAGTTTAAAGTTAGGGAGCTAACAGTGGCTTGGAAATTTTATGTTTAAAAAATAACATCGGTAGTTAAGCTTATGGAACAGTAACTTGCTCTTCTCCAGCTATTATTCTAAGCATTGGACATATATTCACACACTTATTTCTCACAATACCCCTATCCATTGTTATTATTGCTCTCCTTTTACAGAGAAGCAACCACATGTAGACAGTTGGAGTAACTTGCCCACATTCACACCATCAGTTAGCTGCAAAGCCAGAAAATGAATGAAGCCACCCAGCTTCAGAGTTATTTTTACCCTCTAGGCTGTACTCTCCTAGTAGACAAATGATTAGCCTCAACATGAGAACTACATTTTCAAAATCATCACTTATGATTAATTTATTTACACATATAGTCCCCAGCTGTAGATATGGATGTTCTTGGCAAGCACAAAATAATAGTTACAAGTTCTGATGGAGTTCTTCTATCTATATGATTTTCTTAGTAATCTCAGGAAAAAAAATGTGGACTCTTTACCTTGCATATCATATGCAGTTACTTGGCCTTATAAATAAAGATTTTTGAGATAGTAGACAATACATTATTCCTACATGGCAGACACTCATCTGACAAAGCTGAGCAATGTTGCAGGCCCAGAATCATCTAAAATTTGTCTATCCAACCTAATAATCCCACATTTCTTGTCCCAGATTTTACAACCTACCTGTGATTCTCCTAGTGTTCTTTCCCCTTCAGCAGGCTTTCTTTCCCCCCCTCTATTCCCATCAGGACTTGGCTAGGCTGATTTGAAATAAAATAAATTCTTGCTTGTTTATATGAAGAAAAGTAAAAAGAAATAAACAAACATGAAATTCCATTGTCCAAAATTAAATAAAACTAGGCAGCCAACAGACCAGAAGTTTTTGGAAACATGTCAGAATCCTCCCTGCATAAATATTTTCATTTTGAAATACTGTCTGATATTCAATTAACATTATTATTATTATTCATTAACATTCAGACCACTCAGAAGTACTTACCCTTTCTCAGTTTACTAGGTGATAAAGATTTCTGGAAGAGACAATGTAAAACACTTCTTTCTTTGTGTCAGTTTTTTCCAAAGTCAATTAAGCAATTACTATTCCAATTGGTTCATATATATGTTCTTGTTAGTCTTTAAAAGTAGGATTGTTGGGGTCTGAGAAATGACTCAGGTATCCATGGAAGTGAGAACCATCTGATTGGAGAAATGCCAGGCACCCTCATTTTGGTAGCTCCTTTGAGCAGGGCAGCTGTGGAACTGAGTAGTACAGAGGCTTTGCTTCCTTCACAGGATAGTAACTTTACACACTTGTCATGGAGGCAACTACAGGAGCATCTGGGACATTATCTCTGCATGTGTTTTCTGACCATGTCACATGAATTAATTAATTGTTTGCAAATGCTTATGCCTTAAACAGAAGTAGTGTTGCTTAGTTTCACTAGTAGTGCTACAAAGCATTCTGATCCTCAATACCTAGGATTTTCACATCTAACTCCTCATCGAGTGCTTCTTTTGAAGCTGAAATCTGGGCAAGAGCTCTTCGGCTCTAGGTGTGACTTATAGTGGGCAGAAGTAGGGCTCTTAAGAGATCACTGTTTGAAACACCTTTTGCACTCCTATGCCTCCTCCCCCCCACCGGGGCACACTGAGAGGGCAATTGAGACTGGGCATGGTGGCCCTTGCCTCTAACTCCAGCTCTTGGGAGGCTGTAAACAGGTGGATCACTATGAGTCCAATCTAGTAATAAGACCCTGAACACCCTGTAGACCCTTCCCTAAAATATAAAAAAAGTAAAATAAAATAACACCTTTTGTAAGTAAATGAAATACATTCAAGAGAATTCACCAGGGCTGGGGAGATAGCTCAGTAGAATAAGTGCTTCCCTGACAAGCACAAGCGCCTGAGTTCAATCCCTGGTTCCGGAAAAAAAAAAAAAAAAAAAAAAAAAGAATTCACCACTTAGTAAAGTTCTGTAAGACAAAGTCTTGCCCTTACGTGAAAACTCCATTTAGTGTCACATGTGTGAAGGTGGGGTACATGTGTAATTCAGAGAGTTTATCAAATTAAGTGATAACTTGAAGATGGAACTAAAATATCTTGAGAGAGTGGCATGCCATTTCTCCTTTGATACCTGTTATTTCTTAGATTTGACTATTCCAGAGACTTAAAAAGGAGGATTAAAAAGGAACACAGCAGGTATTATTTTCTCATGGTAATTGTTCTCTTTGCACAAGTAATGTTCTTATAATTCTTGCAGAATTATTTGACCAGAATGGCTTGTTGTATAGCTTGTCACTTTCCATAATCTGACATGTTGAACTCAGTCACAACCCAACAATGGTGAGTGCCCAGATCCCCAGGCTGGCATAGAGCCAGCACAATGGTGAATGTGATGAGAGGTAAATACACACTTGTCTGGTTGAATTCTTTGAAGAAATAGGTAGGCTTAGTGACGGCTGGTAATAATGTAGGAAGACCAAATAAGCTTCCAATGATTTTTATTCTTAGTGAGTAAAATCGAAAATTGGGTCATAACTGTTCCCCCTTGTTCTGTACCCACTTCCTTAGCATTTGAGATACTTCTCTGCGTATAGGTCAGCTTTCCTCTTGCTGGAACTAACACCTAACACCTGTAATTAAAAGAAGGACAGGTGTGTTTTTGATTTTGCTTTGAGTCATAGTCTTGGAGGTTTCAGTCCAAGTTTAGCTGTTTCAAAGGCAGAACCATCATGGCAGAAGGGTTTAGAGGAAGAAACTGCTCAGCTCATTACACCCAGGAAGCAGAGCAGAGGGGAAACCGGTCAGAATGAAAGGGGCCAAGGGCCAAATATTGTCCCTAAGGTCACACCTACTTGACCTTCCCAGGTATTCACAGAAGCTTGTTTTACTAAGTTTCCGGACATCTTTCAAGCCATTCACGATGACAGTCAAGGTTAGCCATCACATCTTAAGTGCACCAAAATGTCTGTGCAGGCTTTTTAATTTTTGCAATGAAAAGCTACATTTCTAGAGTTGGAAAGCATAACCTACGCATAATGGATGGGCCTTTCCACCTCTCCACATCTGCATCTTCAATGTGTTTGCTTTCCCTTTATCCTAGAATAAAACAAGTTTTCTAGGCTATTTTTACAAAAGTACCAATCACTAATACAGCAAAATAAAAAGACAAAAATAAATTGTTGATCCATGTATTTGTAGACACTTGATATTTGAGTGTCAGTAAGGCAAATCAGTAGGGTAAGGACAGAGTTACTATTCAGTAATTGGAGCTATGATATTTGATGTTTGTAACGAGGACAATGTGAGCTGTGCGGCCTAGTTTTTGCATATACAATAGTTACTTCCATGGATTAAAGATCTAAGCTTAAAATAAAAACAATGCTTAATGTTTATACCAGAAAATATGTAGAATTTTTTTTCTCAGATTAAAGATTTCTTAAATAGCTATGTAAAGGATGGTCACAAAGAAAGAGTGTTAATGTGACTGCATTAGCATGAAGGTTTTCTATACACTGAGTAAAAAACAAAGCAAAAAAAAAAAAGGAGAAAGAAATACTGTTGCATTCAAGAAAAAGATAGTTACAACTTTGCATAACTGACAAAGTAATATAATATTAGGATTTCTATAAAACAATAAAAATAAACCAAAAGAGAATGCTAGGTGATAAGTAGCACAAAAATAAAATGGAATTTCCCAGTAAACAAAAAGATACTCAGCTTCACTAGTAATCAAGAGAACATAAATTAAATTGGAGCACCATCTCACATTTGTCAGGTTGGAAAAAGTTCTTTGATGTCTGATCACTTGTGCATTAGTGAAGGTAGAGAGAGATGGGAATTCTAGCGTGTTGTGAATAGGAACGTAAATCTATTAAAAAAACAACAACAACAACAAAAAAAAAAAACCCTGTGTAGACAGCCTGTGTAAGTGCTTGCACTGCAAATGGGATTAGTTTTATTTAATTTCACTCTAGTAATGGTAGGGAATTTTCTAATCTTCAGCACGTAGGATCTTTGTGGTAAGCTGTTTGGAATGTGCTTTGCAGGGCCATTTGTCAAGTGTCTAAAAGTTGAGATGTACTTGTAGGACCTGGCTGCTATTTATACCGGAGAGAAACTGACATTTCTTTTTTCAGACAGGGACTTGCAGTGCAGTTCAGGGTAGCCTTCAGCTCCCTCTGCAGCCCAGGCTGGCCTCGTTTCCAGGGATCTTCTCCCTTCAGCCCTTCGTGCTGGGATTACAAATTTGTGCCACATCCCCTGGCTGAGACACTGCCCTGTTCTTAAAGAGCCATGAAAAAGAGTAGGGGAGCACTGTTTGTCATGCTGAAAATTTGAACTTAGTGATGAGCAAGAAAACCAGTAAAAATGTTAGTATTTTTAATAAAAATGGCATACTATACAGCAACAAAACAGTAAAGGCTGTATTAACCAACATAAATACATCTGCAGAACAAAAAGTTGAGCAAAGTCAGCTAGTTGCAAGAGAATATGATGTCTGTGCTGCCATTTAAAGAATATTTGCAGGCATAAGATGTTTTATGTGTTGTATAGAGTTAGCCATATCTATATAAATAAAATGAAAATGTATGCATTATCCTTATCTGGACATTTTTCCAGAAAAGTTGAAAACATTATACCACAGTGATATACGTGCATCCATGTTTATAGCAGCACAATTTATCATAGTTAAATCTTGGGGGGAAAATGTCCATAAACTGAGGAATGGATAAAAAAAAGATGTGGGATTTTATACAATGGAATGTTTCTCCATTATAAAGAAAGAAAAACTTGAGGCTTTCCGAGGTAAATAGATGCAACTAGAAACCATGCTCAGGAGGGAGATAATCAGACCCACACGTGAAAACATTGCATTATCTCCCTTGTGAAGAAACCGAAAGAGTGAATAAGATCAAAAAGCGTCATAGATTTATGAAAAGGAAAGAAATTGCTCAAAAGGAAAGAACAACAGATGGAGGAAATGAGAAAAGCAAGAAGGTTAAAAAATATTTATGTGTGTACATAAGATAGCTAAGATAATTGCGCTACTAATTTCTACAGGTTTATTGAAAGGAACTGTTAATGCTCAATAGTTTGATCAGTTTTGCATGCCAAAAAATTATCTGGTAATCTGAATGACTACTTTGAAGATAACAATATGCAAAATAGCACACACTGTTAATTTCTCATCATCTTGTTTTAAAATTTTGTACTATTTTTTAATTGATTTACTTCCTTATTTTATTCTCTTTAAAATAAAATAATACTGAATTATTATGAAAGTCAGATTTTTGGCCCTTTTGTCAAGGGCAGAAGCCATGTCACAAATTTTATATGTGATTATATTAATGGTATTTGTGTTTGTTTGTTTGTTTTTGAAATTGTCCAAAACTTATTGTAAAGAAAAAAATCATTAAAGCATTTACATAAAAAATATTAGCTATGGAAGAACAAAATTAAATAGCACATTATTCCACATTAAAAAGAAAAAAAAATAAAGGACCAAGTATGTAAAATAATTAAAGGACTGAAAGCAAAGATCTGTCCTTTTTGAATTTTATACTTAGCAAACATACCTTTGAAAACCAAAAGTAAGATTTTCTAGTTATACAAACTTGAAATATTTTAATACCTCCAGAAGTAGCATATAGGAAATAACAAAGAACATAATTCAAAAGGCAAGAGAAGTTGCAGTATGCTCCTGGTTGAGCAATGAAGAGTTCTAAATATGATAGTTATGCAGGACTATATAAAAATATATTAATGGTATTGCTATGGGATTTTTCCTTATATTGGGAGGTGGATAATTATATATTATGGTTCCTATTCTTTTATTTTTTAATTTAAAAAAAAAAAACTCTTAAGGCAAAACTGTACCATGAAATCAACTCCATATTCATTGGGCTTACAGTAGGACATTTCAAACATAGAATTTCCCATAAATTTAAGATATTAATACATAAATGGTCTGTTCAATCTCCTCATGGGAAAGGGAAGACAACTCAAGATTTTAAAAATTAAGGTTCTGGTGTAGCCATTTTCTAATTGCCTGGAATGAATCAGTTAATGTGACTAAAAATATTACTTTGCCCTCCTCTGTGTACTCTAGATTCCTGGTGTTCTGGATGGCCCCCTCCCCTGAGAGGCTGTGAGGTCAGAGACAAT
>NW_004524793.1:3461989-3470413 GCF_000260255.1 Octodon degus
TACAATATGAACCAAAAGCACCATAAATCTAGAGCCTAAATATTCCTTGACCTTCATATGACATTCTTGCATTTAAATTCATTAGTGACCAGAATATGCTTCTCTATTATGATATCTACTACATTTTATTATATCACCACCAAACTGCAGGTTGTGAATGAATGGTATTCTTGCAAGGTTGCCCTGTGACTGTCCGTTCTGCATAGGGTGAAATAATCAGAGAGCATTTCCCTGATATATATATATATATATATATATATATCTCAAGGTTACTATCTCAGTTACTCTTCTTTGATTGCTGTGACAAAATACCCAATACTCTAAATCAAGGAAGGAAAGGTTTATTTAGCTCACAGTTAGTGTGGGTTTTGGTCCATACACCAAGGCAGAGAGACACATGGCAGAGGGCAGCAGCTCCTGAAGGCAGAAAACAGCAAAGATCAAGGGGAGATGTGACTTCTAGCTAGGCTCTCTCCCCTCCTCACATCATAATGCAGATTATCCTCCCCCCAGGGTAGGAATAGCCTCATACTCATAATCCCAGCATTGGATCATGAGTTAATCACAAACTCCAGAAGTCACCCCATGACTGCATGAGGCTTTGGGGGGACATCTAGACACAACCCAAACAGAAGGATTTGTTTACTTGGTATTCAAGTTCCTCTTAGAAAGTGAAGTATCTCTGTGTATTTGTAGGAATGGAAGATTACAGAGAAGTATTCTAGATGAATTTGGAGGCAAGCATAATTTTATCCATCTTTACAGATATTATTTTATCCTCGTTGTGGAAAGAAGAGGATATGCCCTTGCCTGTGTCTTCTAAAATTCAGAAAATGATTCCGTCGATAGCTGTGATAATTGAGAGGAGCAGGGCTGAGAACATATCTGCTGAGGAGCCTGTGTGGGGATGTCTGCTCCTGTCTGTCTCCCTTACTCCCTCACTTGTCTTAGGACATATCAGTGGGCCCCTTGGAAGCCCAGTTTCCTCATCCAGATAGTTCATGAGTTAGTTTTGATGTTCTATAATGTACCTTTCCACTCTGAAATTTTTCCCTAACTTCTTGTCAACATGTGCTGGTAAAGGCGAGGAGTGTGTGAAAGGAAGAATGTGAAAGGAAGAGGCAGAAAGAGATAAGAAGGGTCAGAGGGCAATAGGAGAGTTAGAGGATGATTGACTCTGGGGAGATGGCTGCTCAGAGAGAAGAAATCAGACTGTGAAAAGATCCAGGTAAACCACTGAAACACATGAAGGGCCCTGGCAAGGATTAGATTATGATATGTACTGCTCTGAGAAAAAAAAGGAAGAAGAAGGAGAAAGAGAAGGAATAATGAAAGTTGAAGAATATGGGAGTAAAGCCAGTAGATAAGGGTGATGGTAGAAGGGCAGCAATAGGAAGCCTCGGATCCCATTGCAGAAAGGGTTATAGGCCAGAACTCCACTTTCACTCTTTGCTGAAAAGTGAAAAAAAAATACATTGGGCCTTAAAAAAAAATTTTAAAGAGTAAAAACAAAAATGAAAGCAAAACAAAGACAATAACAGAGTAGCATACAACAATATATATGTACAGAGTTTCAAAACAGGAATAAAAAAATAACAGTGGTTGTTGTATTGCATATTTTTGTCATCAAATCTGTTGCTCAGATTCACAGATACAGCTATGCAAGCCTGGTTAAATAATTAAACATTAACACTTGCTTCCAATAAACCTTAATTTCTTTCTTGTCCTGTTTACTCTTTATTTTTAAATTTATGTTTTTTGAGCCATGTTTTTATTTAAAATTGTAGTGGAAGGGCAGTCATCAGTAACGTAAGCTAAAATAGGCAGATGGGGGAATTTCCTTCCTATAAGAAAATTACTGTGATTTGCTATCTGACTTTCCTGTGCTGCTTGGAGCTGTGCACTTGTGCTTGTTTAGGATGGAGCCCTATTGTGGACTAACAGGCTCACAGCTGGCACTGAGAAGGGGTGACCACGCTGATATTTATGCCAGTCAATTCTAAGCCTTGAATTGGTTTAACCTCCAACCTTCTTGCAGTAAAGTTGTATTTAAAAAGCTATCATTCAACAAGAGTCCACCAAATGCCCAGAAAAGAAAGGATGTTTTATAGGTCGAATTAAGCTTATGTTGTTTGGAATGTGTATTTGTAAATATTGGACGTTTTTTGTGAAATAGCAGATCTCAGAACATAACTGTAAATTCCTTCACAAACATTACTCTTGGCACAAAGGACCTCAGTTAACTGTGCCCTGAAATAGATTTCTGATTGAATCTGGAACTATAGCGCTTACCCCAAGTTGACCTTGAGCAATGGAGTAATAGTAGCAATTGTTACCTTCACTGAGATCCTGAATGTATGGCATTGTATTAATGAAAAACTTCACAAGTATTTCTTTGCTTCCTCACTACTTTCTGGTAAGGCATGGGAGACTGCTCCTCTGCTCCAGACAATTGATATGAAAGGCAAGACACTCCGAAGTGGCTTAGAGTCTTGAAGGACATGATGTCAAAGTCTTTGGAGGAGAGGGCAGGTAAACAAGTGGAGACTGGATTGTTGGGGTCCTCTGGGAGCCACATAGCTCACTAGGGTGGAGGTCTTCTTCTTTTTTTTTTTTTTTGCGGAACACGGGATTAAACTCAGGCCCTTGAGCTTGCCAGGTAAGTGCTTATTCTACTGAGCCATCTCCCCGGCCCTAGGGTGGAGGTCTTGCTAGCTAATGAAATTTCTCAAGTTGATTAGAATGTGGTGAGTTTTATTAAGAAGAATTAGAAAAAAATGCAGGAGCCTTGGATTTTATTTTCATCAAACTAGAAAAGGGTTGAACTATTAACAGCAGGGTAAAATAACATACTGTTTGAGGAATGCCTTCAAATTTTTTGAAATTAGAGAAAATATCTTGATCAAATGTTAAGAAACACTTGAGGCTTTTCAAGAGCAAATATTTTTAAATGGCTAGGAAGGAATGATTAAAAATCAGGTATAAATGATAGCAAATCGCCACATCAAATATTATAGGTGGCCATCTACAAAATATATCTTTCTAGGCCTGGGGATATAACTCAGTGGCACAAGCACCTAACTGCCATGCACAAAGTCCTGAATTTGATTCTTGGTACCAAAATAAAATAGACTACATCTTTACAAAAGCAGTTTAGCATACAAATATTAAAACATTCACAGAGTGTCCTCCAACCATATTTTGGCATTGAGTTTTAATTCTTGCTTTACTTTCTGAATGCCAAGAGCATGTACAGCAGTAAGTTTCAAGATCATTTTGTGGGAAAGACTGACAGAGAGGCTGCATAGTTTCTTGGAGAATCTACACTTAGCAAAAACAAAAAAGAAGGAGGATATTTTCTTTTAAAAAAGATGACCTGGTGGTGCTTTTTGACTGACAGATGTTGTTTGATGCTCTATTCCTATAAAGTGGGGAGATTAAAAACGATATCTGAGATTTATAATGAATTTTAAAGTTTCAAGATACCAAAAGCTCTGGAAAAGTAAACTGCCCCATGTTTCTCTCTGCCTGATTAAATTCTCTGGTAGGGAACAAATGAAGCTTCTCCAGCTTTCATTGTGACCTGACTTGTCCTCAGTTCTTTCATGTGTGTAGCTACTTCTCCTTATTACAAACATATTTTCAAAGATTAGGCTTTAGGGACTGGAAGTAAGTGAAGTTTTACAAGAAATTATCCCCATCAGCCACCCACATTCGCCATAAGTGCCTGCCCAAATAAATGCATACCAACCCTCCTTTCCTCCCATTGCTGCTTCTGCTAACAAGTACACATTTATTTAACCAACTCACTATTTTCACAAAGAAAAATAAGAATATGAAACAGGATCCCAGATATAAGTTGCATTCAAAGGTTTGTTAAAAATCATTGTAGAATGTATAAAATCATTCCTTTTAGATCTCAAGTGGGAACAAAATTTAATCTAAGGCATGAAGGGACCTGAGGGTAATTTGATTTTAAAACCTTGTTTGCTAAGTGTTTCTGAAGAAAGAGTTTTTCTCCAAATAAATCTGATGAATCCTAATGGCAACTTAAGAGTAGTTTTATGTGCTTTGACTTTTTTGCCTTTACTCATCAGTTGTTAAAATACCTAGAATGCTTGTGTAGAGAATTAAGAAGTTATACACACTTCTGCCTGGGGTATTTGTTTTTAACCCTTTTGTGGAGCTGGTGATGGAACCCAATTCTCATGCATGCTGAAAGAGGGCTCTTCCACTGAACCAGCCTCTGCCGGTGTATTTTTTTGTAGGACAAATTTTCATTTGCTAGTGTCTTTTCCTCCACTTTTTAATTTTTTTGTATAAAAAAAGAAGGTTTACATGGGGATAAAAGATGGAAAAGAAAGAGAAGAGAAGGTGTGGGGTGGGGCTTCAGAACAGAAAGCCCCTCCTCCATCTCCTTAGCGATCTTCAGGGCGCTATAGGATGGTACTCCTGCGAAAACAAGCTCTGGTAATGATATTATTTTGAGCCTTTTTGGCAGAAAATGTTTGGAAAGTGTATGTTTCTAAGTGTTCTGAAGCATATATTGAAAGACAGCTCACAGTGAGAGCTGGATGCCTGCAGAAGGACAAAGTCAGATGAAGGGTGGACAGCGTGGTTTCCCAGAGCATCTATCAGGACAAAAGTACAGTTTTAGTCTCGAGCATACTTCTGAATTCAGAGCACCTGTTTTCTTCTGCCTTCCTAGTGGAGGCACCTGCAGTGATGAACTCAAGAAACATTCATTGTTTCACAGTGCACTTGGGGGAAAAGTTCCTGTCCCTCTGCACTCTTACTGTAGAAAAAAAAAAAATCGAAACTTTGTATTTTGACCAAATGTGTGCCAATTAATACTCAACTGTAAAATGCTATAATTTTTCTTTCCCCAAATTTCATGTTATCAGAGTGTACCAGTCTAGGGTTAAATGGCTTTAATAGAGAAGATGGTACCAAAATGATGTTAATTAAATCTTCATGTTATGATAAAGCACTTGCATTGAATAGATAAATCCTTTTTCCTGACACGTTTATCAGAGTGACAATTCTAGGCTATTTTATTTTATTAGTTAGTATGTCAGCCAGTTAGTTAGTTAGTTAGTTAGTTAGTTAGTTGGTTAGTTTTACGTACTAGAAATTGAACCCAGGGCCCTCAGACTGAGCTACATTCTCAGTGCCTTTTTTCATTCTTTGTTTTGAGATATAGTTTCAGTAAATTTCGCAGGCTGATCTTGAGTGATTTTCCAGCCTCTACCTGCAGAGTACCTAGCAACAGACATGACCACTCTAGTTAGAATCCTTTTTACTTTTTTCCATGTATCTTATAAATAATAAGTGGCTTCCTTATACCTTGAACCCCGTGAACATAATTCAGGTGCCTTCAAAAATGATTTTAAACATGTTTTGTATTTTAATTAAAATATAAACCATATTTAAGTACAACCATCATTGATCCTTCCTGTGTCCTCTAACCCTCAGCCCTCTCTTTAAAGAATAAAGAATGACTTTATTGAAATATTCATGTGCCATAGTTTACCATTTCAAATATGCATCCATGTTGTTAGATTATTCACAGATTATGTAAAATTCACCAGTATCTCTTCCATTTTACACACACACACACACACACACACACACACACACACACACCCCTCATATATACAAAAGCCTATATTCCTTAACAGATAACATCTATTTTCCCAACCTCCACCAGCTATTAATCTATTTCATCTTTATGGATCTTCCTGTCCTGCACATTTCTTATAAATTTAACTATATAGTCTTTTATGATTAGCTTATTTTACCTAGCAATATATTTTCTGAGTTCACTCAGGTTGTAGTATATCTGAGTACCTCATCTGTTTTCATTGTGTAGTAATTACATTAATTGCAGAGTCTATATTTTTTCATTATTCTTCAGTCACTGGGTATGTGAATTTGTAGTAGGCAAAATAATGATCTCCAAAAATGCTCATGTCCTCTTCTCAGACCTGTGAATATGTTGTTTTTACATTGCAAAAGGAAACTTGCACATGTCTTTAAGGCAGCAGATCTTCCTGGCACATTCCTTAGGTGGTGGAGGCCATGCCTGTCTGTGGTCAAAGGGAGGAAAGACTATGAAAGAAGGGTCAAAGTGCTCTTCTGTGCTGGCTTTGCCTGTGGAGAAAGGGGCCATCAGCCAAGGAGTCAAGGAAAGTAGGGCAATTTCAGAAGCTAGAATGAAAGCAGCAAGACCTTTAGAACTGTCATATTAAATCGTATTATCTTAAACTCTTAAGTGTACAGTAATTTTAACAGCAACAACAGCAGCAATAGTAGTTACAGCAGCAGAAAACAATCATACATGGTGTCTACCACTTTCTGGCTTTGAGTAGTGCTGTTATGAACATCTGTTAAAGTTTTCTTCATGTATTCTGGATCCCAGTCCTCTATCTGATACATAGTTTGCAAATATTTTCTTCCTTTCTGAAGATGGTGCTACTTTTGAAAAAATTTTGATAGAGTGCATTTTTTTTATTTTTTAATTGTTTCTTGTGCTTTCCGTTAATTTTTGCAGACAGTGTGAGGTAGGTGTCTACGTTCATTCTTTAAGCATGTGGAATCCAATTTTCCCAGTGCAGAGATGCATTTAATTTCTAGTTGAAAGTGTAGAGCCCGAGAGGCTATCTTTGATGACTTAGAATGTACTTGGTGCCCGAGGCTGTTTGTTGCTACACCTGTGCTCTCTGTCTAGGAGCTGCTGTACCGGTGACAGCCTTTTCTCATCAGCCTCTTCCGTGATGAATACAGAATGATGCGTGTGCTCCCATATGGCTTGCCCACACCTTGTCAAAAAAAGCAAAATATGAGAAACAGACACATTTGTGTCTACCTCGTTTCATCATTATTTCTTCTAGGATTTTTTTTATCCCTAATAATACACAATTTTTCTACAGAATTGTCACAGTAGTTGATATGACTAGGAGTAATGTTGAATTAGGATTTTAGTATTTTAAATTTCCCTCACTCCTTTGGAATTGTTCAACTTTTTAACTCTAGAAATGAACACTTGTGCCAGGAACATAATTCTCTTTTCTTCTTCCCACTCTAGTTTCTTTATACTATGCTTCTTAAGAAGAAAATAAGTTTTCTTATTTATTTTATCTTATTTACTTATTTATTTATTTTGTATTTAGGATAGGGTGTATAGGGTGTACAGGGTCTCACTATGTAGATTGTACTCAATCATTCTCCTGTTTACAGCCTCCCAAATGCTGAGATTACAGGTACACACTGCCACACCCAGTCTCAATTGCCCTGTCATTGTGCCCCGGGGTCAAGTGGGCCATGGCAGGCCTGGGAATTGAACTCTTGGCCCCTGGGTCTGCCTGAGCAGGAGCTTTAATCCACTGAGTTATTTGGCTTACTCATAGTTTTCTTATTTTTTTTTTTAAAGTGGAAATGTCTCCACATTTTTATTTTTTTCTATGATGTGATGACCATGTGAGAGAGATATTATATAGCAAGTCATATTTATAACCAAGATTTAACTACAGAACCTCTAATTTCTAATCTGGGGAGGTCTTTACTCTGAAAAAGACTGGCTTCTAAATCAAGGAAGCAATGCTTTTCAAATTTTAAAGTATATGCAGATCACTGGAGTATCTTGGTAAACTGCATGTTCTCATTCGTAATATCTGAGTGGAGCTTGAGATTTGCATTTCTATGAAGACCCCAGGGGTACTAAGGCTGTTGGCAGTGGACTACACTTTAAGGATATAAAGTCTCCAGGGATCATTAATCCCAGTGGAAACTCAGGACTGCTAAAATTGGAGCATTCTAAACCAGACTTTGAATTTCTTTCTAAAATTTTGCAGAAGTTAAAAACAGATACATAATCAGATAAGACACACACACACACACACACACACACACACACATACACATATCATATTCTTCAGAACAAGTAAATCCATTGCAGACATACCCCTGTTGGTACAATCAGGTAGAGATTGCATTTATTAAAGAAGTTAAAATCCTCCTATAGAATAACCTGCAGAGTTAGCCTATAATTATTTATAGCTAGTTAAAAAATGGAAAGATTGGACTTCTATGCTCTGTCTTTTGATGTGTTCTTGACATCATGAAATAGAAAGATGTAAAGTGATTCATATTTTGATGATCAGTGTCTAGATTTCCATAGCTGATTGAAATATGAAATAAAATAAGAGTTTAGCCCCTTTAACCTTGTTCCTCTTATTTTTCTCTAAGCTCTATTAAACTTTCATAGCAGTTTAGGCAGATAACACTGGATTTCCTTGCCATGAAACTCTATCTACTGAAAACACACATAGTGACATGGTATATCATATTTTGGAGAAGTGATTTTACTTAAATTATACAGTAAAGGTCAGTTACTCTCTAGTGGAAACTATTACAATTTTCCTT
>NW_004524793.1:3471449-3474007 GCF_000260255.1 Octodon degus
TATGTATTTTTTTAAGCTCTAAAACACAACAAATTGTCCTCATCTGTGATTTTTCTCTCTTCTTTAAAAGACAGTGTTGGCCCAAACTTCATGATAAATGACTTCTGATAGTAATGGTGAAAGCTGAGGAAGATTAATGTTTTGCTTCATAGCCTTCCTGTTGTCTAGTTCTCACATTTGAAGCAGTCCAGGAAATAATTTGCTAAAAGTGAGCAAAAACTGTTAAGAGCTGCATTGTTGGGAAATGTGTGTGATACTGCAATGACATTGCACAAGCTCATATGTCTTAATCTATCATTATAAAGATGAAGATCAGGAAACTAAGCACATGCCATTCTTTTCATGTAAATTCTAAATGCAACAGTGCAAAGCAGGTAGAGGTCTGTCCTTAGGCTCCATCTCTTCTGTTCTGTGGCTCAACAGGGCTCTATTGCAGCTTTTGTTGCCCTGTGACCAACTAGGGTGGAAGATCCACAGAGAACATTGAAAACCATGGGATCTGAAAAGGGTATAATTCCAGAGTCCTCTATGTGATCCCAAGAGCAAAGGAAGAATCCATTTGTGTAACTGGTATTGATGTTAATACGTTGAGTAAGTTGATAGGTACATGAACACCAGTATATAACCAAAACCAAGGTTACATCTCTGAGAGAAATGCACTAACTAAGGAGATCTTCACAATAGCAACAGATTTCTGAAAACCTAAGTAATCATCAAACCTCATCATAAGGACACTAGAAATAAAAGGGAATGGGATGGGATGTCTCCTAAAACTCTTTAGTCCCCAGAAGCTAACCTCTTGGGCATTGATCTAGAAGAAATTTCATGTAAACAGTTTGAAAAGCAAGTGGTTAAAATATTTAAAGAAGTCAAGAAAAAGAACAAACAAATGTTTAAAATGTTCAGTAAGCTCCACGAGGACATAAGCAAACAAGGAAAGAACATAAGTAAGTAAAGGATTTAATTAATAAGATGTTCAACAAGTTTTAAAAAGACACAGTTGATTAAATTAAATAAGACAATACAGAGTATGAATGATAGTTTTAATAAAGAATTAGAGTTTATGCAAAAGACTCAAGCAGAAATCTTGGAAATGAAAAATACAATAGAAAGCTGCACCAAGAGACATGATCAGTCAGAAGAGAGACGATCAAGACTTAAGAACTACAAGGATATAGTAGATCACTTACTGAGTGATCTTCAAAAAATAATTAGAAATCACAAGGAACTGATTCAAGAGTTCCTAAATGACTCTAAAAGAATTAATCTAAAAATTATAGACATGGAGGAGGGCTAAAGAGTAAAACCAGGCATTTAAAAATTATTCAAAGAAATCATTGCAGAAAATGTTCCAAATGTACCAACTTGAAATGGGTACCCAAGTAAATAAGATATTTAGATCCCTAAGTAGACAGCATAAGTAAGCAACTGATTGTCTCCATGGTAATCATGGTCAAAATCTCAGAAAGACAAGAAAAGGGAATAATAAAAGCCCTAGATGAAAACCACAGAATGTAAAGAAATTCATGACTACCTAGCCAGTATAAGAAAATGGTCTAGGGAATTCTAAGTCAACAATATCAAGGTACTCAAAGGAAAGAACACATCTAACTGGGAAAGTAGTTAAACAAGAGGAAAATAATGCTACATCTCAAGGTTGTAGGAAAAAAAAAAGTAACGCAAATCCAAAATGTATAATTAGAGAGAAATTACAAAGATCAGAGTGGAGATCAATGAAATTGAGACTAGAAGAATAGATAGAATCAATGAATCAGAGTTCTTTCTCTGTAAGAACAAGATTGATAAATCCTTAGCCAAACTTACAAAAGAAAGAAAAAACTTGATTCAAGTAGAAATGAAAGTCACACTAGTACATCACTGAAATCCAGAGAATAAGAAACTTTCAAAATTTATTTTCCAATAAACTGGAAATTCTAGAAGAAACAAATAAATTCTTAAATGCATATGAATTACCAAAACTGAAACAAGAAAATATAAAAACCCCGAACAAACCAATCATAGGTAGTGAAACTGAGGCAGTAATAAAATCCTAACAACTGAGAAAATCCCCGATACTGATAGGTTCACCATTGAATTATATCAGTCCTTCAGGTAAGAATTAACATTAATGCTCCATAAATTCTTTTATAAAATTGAGATGGAGGGAACTTTGTCAAACTCATTCCTTGAAGCCAGCATTTCTCTTATGCTAAAACCAGAAAAACAAAAAATTAAAAAAACTCAAAAGAAAGCTGCAAGCCAATACGTTTAATGAATGTAGATGCAAAATCCTCAACATGACACTTGCAAACATAATGAGAGAAATCATTAAAAGGATCACACATCATGACCAAGTTAACTTCATCCCAGGGATGTAAGGATGGCACAGCATATGTAAATCAGTAATGTAAAATACAACATAAATGAAGTAAGGATAAAAATCACATGATCTTGTCAATAGATGCACATAAGGACTTTGACAAATTCCAGCATCCATTCATGACAAAAACCCTGATGAAAATAGGTACAGAATAATCAGACTGGTAAAAGGTATTTAT
>NW_004524793.1:3474357-3482179 GCF_000260255.1 Octodon degus
CTCTGGAAGTTGGTTAATTTTTCTGGCTATAATATCAGTTATGTTTTCCTTGATAGTATCATCTGATTTATGATTTTCCATATTGAGCCTTGTTCCGGAATGCCAGTACCTCGTGCGCGCCTCCCGCGTGCTCCTCCACCACGCACGGTTCAGGGCAACCTTCGCTCCTCTCGCCAGGGTGCAGCCATCTTTGGGGACACGTCACTTTACTTCTAATAGCTAGAAAAGGAGTGTCTACATCACTACTCCTGTTCAGTATAGTATTCAAAACTTTACACAGAACAATCAGGCAAGAGAAAAAAATTGTAAGTGATATGGATAGGAAAAAAGAGTCAAGCCATTATTTGCAGATGACATGACCTTTTATAAAAAAGACCCCCAAAAAACCTCCACCAAAGACTCATAGAGAAAATAAATACAGCAAATTGAGAAGATACAAAACCAACAAAAATCTATGATGATTCTGTACAGAAATAATGAACCTACTGTGAAAGAAGTCAGTAAAACAGTCTCATTGATGGTAGCTTCAAGAACAAAGTTAAATGCCTAGGAATTAACCAAACCAAGGAAGTATAGGAATTCTATCATAAAAATGACAGCATTCTTTAAAAAGACATTTAAGTAAGTACTATAAAATAGAAAAACTTGCTTGTTCCCAAATAGGCAGAATCAGTTTTGTCAAAATGGTCCTTTTACCAAAATGATGTATAGGTTTTAATGCAATCCGAACCAGAATACCAAGAGCATTCATCCAGAATTAGAAAAAAAAAAGTACTAAAATGTATGCAGAGCTACAAGAAATGTAAAATAGCTAAATATGAGCAAAGCTACAGACTTCACAATCCCAAATTTCAAGTTACACTACAAAGCTAAAGTAATAAAAACAGCATGATACTGGCACAAAACTAGACCTGTAGGCCAGTTGAATTGATCTTTGACCAAGAAGCACAAAATACTGGCACAAAAATAGACCTTTAGCATCTGATCTTTGACCAAGAAGATAAAAACAAATGCTGGAGAAAAGACAGCCTCTCAAACAAACAATTGCTGAGAAAACTTGTTATTATCTACACACAAAAGTCTGATCTAGATCCACATCTCTTACCTTGTAATAATCAAATAAAAGTGGATCAAAAATAGAAGCATTGAACATGCTTAGAGATAAAATAGGTGAAGCCATAGAAGATACAGACATAGTGAAGGACTTTAAAAAAATAATAGAACTGTAATTGCATGAGAAATAACACCAAGGCTCAACAGACATAATTCTATCAACCTTAAAAGTTTCTACACAGTTAGGCTGGTGAGATAGCTCAGTGGACTAAGTGACTGCTTTGGCAAGTGCAGGGAACAGGGTTCCATCCCGGGTCCTGCATGACATGCCAGTCCCACCCCTAGGCACTCTGAGCCAGGGAAAGAGTCCGGCTGTCTTGGCGCATGCCTGCAATTCCAGCACTGGGGAGACTGAAAACAGGAGGATCACTATGAGTCTGAGCTGCTTAGTGAAACCCTGTACCAAATACATAAGTGAAAAAAGAAAAAGAAAAGTTTATCCACAGTTAAGGAAACAATCAACAGAGTGAATAGACAACCTACAGAATGGGAAAAGAACTTTCCAGCTACACTTCAGAGAACTAACATGAAGAACTAAAAAGCATTAGACCCTCCAAACCCAAAATAATCGAACAAAAACCAAGAAATTTAAATGAATGAATATTTCTTAAAAGAAGCATAAATGGCAAATCTTCAGCATTTTTTGCCATTAGAGAAATGCAAAGCAAAACAACACTGTAATTCTATCTTAGGCCAAAAAACATGGCTAGCAAGAACTCAGAATCAACAAATACCAGTGAAAAAGTGGAGAGAAAAGAACCCTCTGCATTGACGGTGGAAGGATAAACTAGTACAACCACTGTATGAAAGCATGAGGGGCCGGCCAAATAGCTCAGTGGATTAAAGCATCTGCAAGCAGGTGCAGGGCCAGAGTTTCAATCCCTGGGACCTGCAGTGTTGGTCCTGCCCCCAGGGCATGCTGAGATGGCAATTGAGACAGGGCGTGGTGGCATGTGCCTGTAATCCCAGCTCTTGGGAGGCTGTGAACAGGCAGATCACTATGAGTCTGATCTAGTAGTGAGATCCTGAACACCCTGTAGACCTTTCCCTAAAAATACAAATAAATAAATAAATAAATAATAAATAAGGAAGATTCCTCAGTTACAAACAGGAGCTCCACTTGATACAGCTATCCTTTTCTTGGGTATGTTCTTGAAAGAATTAAAATTATCATATTAAAGTTACGCATGCATATCCATGTTCATAGAAACACAATATACAGTAGCTGAATAATGGAAATAGCCTATAGGCCTACTCACAGATGAATGGATAAAGAATATGCAATATATTACTCAGCCTTAAAGAAGAATAAATTTGAAGTATATGTATAAAAATGGATGGATCTTGAGAACGTAATGCTATGTTATAAAGTGTACCAGAGGGTAAAGATTTCTTGTTTTTTTTTTAATATGAGAAGTTCGAAATATATAAAATTTAAAGTAAGAGCAGAGGTTGTATGAAAGAGGGAGGTAGGTTTTCTGGAGATGAGAGAGAGATCAGGAAATAGAGAATGGGGAGAGTTGGTGTTGAGAGGAAGTAAAACTCATGAAGTTTTAATATGTGTATGTACCAGTTTTCCAAAATGAATACAGCCATCATGTACTGTAAGTGTATATGAACAAAAATTAAAATGGAAAGACTTTTTGATGATGGATAAGTAGGGTAAGAGTCAATATCATCCACCAAAGCAACTACTTTGAAGATAACCATACCCAATGTACTAACCATTGTGACCCTCTTACAGTCGCATATTGAGATTTTGCACCATTGTTTTTATTTATCTTTTTTCTTTAAAATAAAAAATAAAATAAAATGAATGAGGAATGACATGGATTGGTATTTTATTGAGAAGGGATGAGAAGAGTATATTCAGCCAGTTTCTGAAGATTCATTATCATAAAAATTACAGCTTTTTTTCTTCTTTGACTTATTAAGGACGGTATTATAAACTATTGCATTAGCTGGTATTTTGAAGTTCAGTTTAAAAACAAAGCCAAAAGCAATCCCCTTAAGGTACAAATGTCATATCTTTATCTTGCGATTGCAAGCATAAAAAGTGGGGTCATGTTTATTAATAAGGTACCAGTCCTGAGCTGAATGAATGAACATTAAGGAAGCAAGCAAGCTTTGAAAACATATTTTGGCCAGAACTTGGAAGATAGTCTTGGGATTTAAAAAAATGACTGATTAGAAATATCAACTTCAGCCTCCACAAAGAAGTTGTATATAATATGAAACTCATGAGAAAGTCATTCAAGTCACTGTGTTTCCTACAGCACAACAATATGTTTTTAATATGACTTTTAGTATCTGCTACCAAATGATAGGAAAAGATGGTGCATAGTTTATTTAAAGATCAGTAAGGGGGAATTGATGCACAGTTACCCACTGACAGTAAAAACAGGACAGCAGGTAAGAGGGAAGAGTCAACCTGCCTGTCAACTGCAGTTCTCAGTCCTTCCCTGTGTCCCCAAATTCTTGGCTAGAGAAAAAATGATCTTCTGCTGTATCCTGGTGACTGCCTTATCTCACTTTATTTTATTGGTCATCCTCTGAGGTTGTTCACATGGGAACCCAGGTAGCTGCAGGAATTTTCCAGACTTCAAAGACTGCATCTCTTCAGCTTCTGATTTTGAGAGTTTTTTGTTTTTGTTTTTGTTTTGCTTTTATTTTGTTTTATTTTATTTTTGCTTTATGAGACAGGGTTTTTGCTGTGTAGTCCAGGCTGGCCTTGAACTTACTATGTAGCTCAGTCTGGCCTCAAACTCATGGCAACCCACCTGCCTCAGCTTCCCAAGTGCTAGATTATAGGCACATTGCAGGCACCTGGCTCATTAACTGCCATGTTGAAAATGCAAGCTAACTGTGGAAGTTAAACATAGCAGACAAATTCACTTTTCAAATTGACTGTTTAAAAAATTTCCAATGAACTAAAATTGCCTTAAAGATTTTCTTTTCCTTTCTCTCATCATACCTGAATTAGAGCTCTGAATGGGAGGGATTACAGACAGTCTCTTGTAAATTATCTCTGGGTGTTCACAAGAATGTCCAATCTTTATTAAGTAATAATCATGCATCTTTGCAAGACCATTTAAGGAGGGGCCAATTCCCACTTGCCTAGTGAAGGAATGAGTCACTATAATAGTTAAACTACAGCCTGATTTTGGAAAATCCTCAAGGAGATCCCCATGGTTAGCATGTAAGATAGGATGAGTTCCATACCATTTAATGGTTCTGTGAATTACACCGAACTTCTGGCAGGGCAGGTGTTTGCAGCATTAAAATTGGTTGTACTATAGAACTCAGGATTGCAGAGAAGAAAAAATGGAAATAAATTTTTGAAAAGAACTCTGATCCCAATCCATCTAGTGCTGGCTTCTCAATTTCTCTGTAATGACAGACCTATTTTTAAATATCCAATCTGTTTAGACCCAATGCCTTAGGAGAATAGTGTAAAAAGTATTACTAGAAAAATGAGATGAAAAATGACAAGTCTGTATTTTTTTAGAGTAGGGCTAGAGTCAACAGATATAAACTACTTGGTCCACATTGTAGAGGCATTGCTAAGTGTTTTATTTCAATTTTTGTTTTTATCATGGTAGATTAGCAGATAGCGTTGTCCATCTGAGGTTCCTTTTTTCGTATAGTTGCTTCACTCATTTCTTCCATCCATTTATTAGACTAGCATTTAATGGGCATATTGTAGGTCAGCCATTGTAAGAGGCTTCAGGGAGATCAGCAGAGGCAAAAGTCCCTTCTTCCATGAGGTTTATAGTCCAATGGTAGAAAGACAGGTAAATAAATATGTCCAATAGGCAAGAAATATGTCACTTACAAAACAGGGTAGGTTTAAAAAAAAAAAAGCAAATGGTTTGGGAGCAGTTGAGGGTTTTATTTCAGATAGTCTGTGAAGGCCTTTTAATGTGGGAACATGTAAGTAGTGGACTGAGGGAAATGGCAGGAAACTAGCAATATCAAGCAAGGAGCATTCTTGGGATGCACAAGTACCCAGGCCTTGAAACAGGGTGAATCTTTCAAGTTCCAATTGTTGTTTGGCAACAGAACAAGGATAAGTATGTCTCCTGGGCTCTAGAGTACTGTACTTTCCAGGTGCTGTTTCATTTTTTAATGGAGTAGGATTCAGCCTTTACTTTTTAAAAATTAATTTTTTGGTATATTTTAAATATACATATAATGTATATAATGAATGTGATGATCACATTCATCATAGGAAATTTGCACCTGTACATGATAGATCTTGATTCTTTCTTCCCCAATCCCCTCCACTCCTTTCAAAACCTCTTCCCCTCCTGGTTTACAAAAGCTGTGTTTCTATTTTTTCAGTCTGTTCCCTTTTTTTTGTTTCTTTCCCCTTCAGTCCTTTCCCCTATTCCCCTTCCTTGCTCCACTTCTCATTTGAAAATTTATTTGTGTAACTGATTCTTTGTTCAAATCACTTAAAATTCTTGGACATTAGTTCCTGCATCTACAAAACAGAGGAAACTGACAGGGCCTGTGAACTGCTAAGTACTCCACGCATAATGCATTGCTAGGCAGAACTGTTCCTGTGGCTGGATTCCTGATTGGCCAGCCTGAGGCTGTAAATCAGCCTTATTTAAGACCAAGTCTTTATACCAATGTGTAGCACTTTTGATTCCATGGGTCCCCATATCCTGATGTTTCAAGAGCCATAAAAAATAACTTAAAGGTAGAACTGAAAAAATTTAGAGATATTTCAATAACTGTCTTCTTTCCTACTTGTCCCTAAAGATAACACAGAAATGCAAATATGATTTGATGTATTTCACTGGCACAAATCCTACTACTGTGTATTTTACCTATTTCTATTTTAAGTGCATTTTCCTTTGTAATTTCTTGTTTCCTTTTATGTTCTGCCAAATCCCATTAACTTGTCCTTGAGCTGTGTAATCTAGAATTTAGTGGGTTGTGAGACCCGACTACAGGGAGTAACCAGCTCCTTTTGTAAATGCTGCAACTCAGCCTTGACTTCAACTGCTTGAGGGCTGTTGGATCTGAAAATAACTGCTGCTCTGATGGTCCTGGTCCAAACTGAGCTTTATGTTGAAATTGGAACAAGTTTAAGGTCTGTCTTGGTCTGAATAATAGAGAAAAGACCATTTGTGGAAGCCAACCCAAGCAACACCTCTCCAGATATAAGGGAGAAAGTCCACAAACGTTTGACACAGTTGAAAGACCAAAGAATTCAATGCAAATGGAACACAGTGGGAAAGAAAAAGAAAAGAGACTGAATAAGTAGAGTGATCTACACAATGGTACTTGGCCTAGGACCCAGAAGGCCACGTCAGCCTTGATCTGGGGCCTAGGTTATATCAAACACATGATGGGACATGGGAGCAATTTTTCACACTGTTTCTTTAAAGAGAATAAAGAAATGATTTGATGTGTTTCTTTAATACATCTGTATGGTTTCTGAATACAGAATTTCATTAAATAAAATAAGAGTAATTCAACAATGGTTATTATGTTACAAATTACTGTCTTAAATTTATTTGTTGAGATTTCCAGACATAAGCATGCAAAATTGATCAAAAAAGCTTTAAAAAATTAAAAAGGGGGAAAATGATTTAAGCATGAGCTGCTCCTTTCAGGGGGCCAGCAGAAATCAGCAATTCAACTATGTAAGCTAACCTTTATATAAACAAAAACATCTTTTTCCTTTTGTTCATTCTTTCTGTGCTCTTTTCCTCATCCCAATTGTTCCTTCCCTTTGAACAGATTTTTTCCCTTTTAAAGGATCTATTTTAGCTTTCAGATTTTATTTATTCTTTCAGGTTCTTACACTAGCAAGACAGTATGATGTTTATACAAGTGGGTCTGATTTATTTCACTTAAGAGTTTGGTCTGTAGTTGCACCCATTTACCTATGAAAGCTTTGAGTCTGTCTTTCTTTATAGCTGAGTAATACTCCACTGTATAAAAATACCACATCTTTTTTTATCCATTCCTTGATTGATGGGTATTTGGGTTGTTTCCAAGATGTAGCTGTGACAAACTGCTGCTATAAACATGGCTGCACATATATCACTGTGGTGTGAAGTTTTCAGTTCTGGAAAAATACCCAGGAGGGAAAAAGCTGGATTCAGTGATAGTTTTTTGGAATCTCCAGGCTGGGAGCAATTTTTAAGCAACAAAATGATATCATTTTATTTTCTGGTCACCATGATGATGAATAGGATCAGAGAATTCAACACTTGGAAAGTTTGTGTAGAGGTCTCCTTGAGATATGATAATGTCTGTGAAAAATGAAAGCTAAAGAAATAAGGATAAATTGTACTTGGTATACATAAAGGCGTGGCACTGCCAGTGTTACTCATGGATTAAATTGGGTGTGATGGTTACAGAGAAAAACAGGACCAAGAGAAAAGGTTTTGTTTTTTTAAAAATATATATAGCAACTGCATAAATTAGTGCATTTACTATAAAGAAATAAGTCTTGGGCCGGCCAAATTATCTCAGCAGATTAAAGTGCCTGTAAGCAGGCACAGTGGCTGGGAGTTCGATCTCCAGGCCTACTTGCCGGGCCCGCCCCCGGGTGCTCTGAGATGGTGATTGAGACTGGGCTTGGTGGTGCACACCTGTAATCCCAGCTCTTGGGAGGCTGTAAACAGGAGAATCACTATGAGTCCAATCTAGTGGTGAGGCTCTGAACACTCTGTAGACTCTGTAG
>NW_004524793.1:3482279-3502269 GCF_000260255.1 Octodon degus
ATCTTGAGGAAGTGTGAAATAGAAAAAAATGAAAGCCAGGTATTGCAGTACAGGTTTATAATTCTAGCTATCAGAAAGGGTTAAGCCAGAAAACAGCAAATTCAAGGCCAATTTGGCAATATAACAAGGCCGCATCTCAAAAACAAAGACCAAAACAACTGGGAAAGGGAGAAGGTAACAGCCCAGTGATGCTCCTTGGCTATGTTGAGAGTGTGAGGCTCATTGCAGATGCCCAAGTAGTTGCTTAGAGGGTTGTAACCCAGAGCTCAGAGAGTTGGTGTGTGCTGGGCATACAGACTTTGAACTCTTTAGCTTTTAATATATTTGAATGTTATTTGAAATCACCCAGGGGAGAAAAAACGTAGAAATCACCCAGGAAGAGAATGTAGCCAAGACAGCAATCTCAGATGCCTTAAACTTAGAGATCTAATTGAAAAGGAGCATACTTAAAAAAAAAATGGACAAACAGAATTTGTTAAGGCTTTTTTTAAGTCTAATTTTTAAAATGTCTCCTTCATGGTTATGATGTTAATCAGAATTATTGCTTTAATTACAAGAATTCAGAGGGATTAACTTCTTTTAATTTCTTAAAGTAATTATTTAATAATAATACACTTTTATACTCTAAAAATTAAAAATAAAAATATGAACAAAGAAAATCATTTGAGTTTCTTCCATACTTTCATCTTTAATATGCTAAAATTGCAGCATGTTGTTCCTAACTTCACCAACACTTCTGTCTCGGTTACATTTTCCTCATTACTGGGACAAAATACCTACACCCAAAATTAAGGAAGGAGAGATTTATTTAGCTCAGTTTGTGGGAATTTCAATCCATACTCAGCTGACTGCAAGGCAGAATGGCACAGGCAGAGGGCAGCTGTTCATGGAAATGGAAAACAGCAAAGAGCAAAGGCAAAAGGGAGGAGCAGCGGCAACAAGAGCAAGAGGGTGAGGCTAACAAGTCTGTTTCCCTCTTGCTTTTAGGCTATCTGCCCCAGGGTGGGCATAATGCTCACATCCATAATCCTAGCAGCGCTTATATCCATAATTCCAACAACACTCATACTCACAATCCCAGCATTGGATCATGAATTAATCACAAACTTTAGAAGTCCGTCCCATAACTTCATGAAGCTTTGGGGGGACAACTAGGCACAAACCATAACAACCTCCAAAAGACTTTTATGTAGATGAGGTACCAACAGATAAATACTGACAACTACTTATAGTACTTTATAATAGAAGTGATTTCCCATGTTATATTTTTAAATAAAAATTTAATGTCTGCATATCTATTCTTAAGTTTATTTTGTCAAGCCTCTAACTCTTATTTGTACCTCTACTCTTCTTCTACTACTTTTAGTTTTCTCTTTTTTCCTCCTGGAGGACACATTATAATGGGCAACTCATCTTTTTGACATAATATTTCCCCATTGCATCAGTTTACGCACAGGAAAAGTAAAAGGATCAGCACGTTGCCAGGTTAGGAACATAATTTAGCCAGATTGCCTGTAGTAAGGGAAGCATTTGATATGGAAGCCTTGCAATTCAGAACTACATTTTCCTTTAGTGTCAAATAAAACTTTGTCATGAAAGCTCCATTCTCAGGATAGATTTCATAACAAAACCATCATTTAAAATATCTAAATAAAATTACTTGTAAAGTAAGGTAGCATATTTTTTTAAAAAAGCAGTTACTGAAATTTACAGTACTCTAAATTTGAAATTCTTTCAGCATAAAAATCTAAATATATTTTCTGTATGTGAACGATTATAACTGTCATTTGACACAGCAGTTATTTTTGACCTGTTGACTGAATTACAATATAAGAGAAAAAAATCATTTAAATTATCTCATACAGGAGTAAGTCAAACATGCACCATACTAACAAAAGCTACCTGATATTGAAACATTTTGTGTATCTTAGAATAAGTGTTTAACCTTACATTCTTTTAGCCTAAAGGAACAATATATATTCAAATTGAACAGTAGCACTTTTCAATCATGTAATAGTAGTGAGGTTTAGATGAAAGACTATTCCGGGAGCTCTCAGGAATTGAAAGGAATGAACTTGCTAGTCATAGACTTTTAAAAATGGATTTTTGGGACAATACAAACATATCTTTAAGCAAGCTATATTTACCTTCTAGAAAAATTGCATCATTAAAAACTGAAACATCATCTTGGGTATTGACACATGAGTATTGACACATGCATACCCATGTTTATAGCAGTATAGTTCACAATAGCTAAGTCTTGGAAGCAGCCTATTTTTTCATTAAGAAAGGAATGCATGAAGAAAATGTGGTAGTTATACATAATGAAATAATAGTCATGTGTCTCGGATATTTTTGTCATTCCTGAGAAAAAATATACAACAACCAAATCCAAAGGGGAAAAGGTTCTTATTATCTCGCAGTTCATAAATCTTTCAGTTCCTAATCAGCTGGCTCCAAAGTGCGGTGGGTTCACAGAGGAGAAGGATTAATTGACCTCCAGAAGGTAGCAAAACAAACAAGATTAGGAGACAAGCTGATTTCTGTCCCTCATATTGTCTCCCACTACTAGGATTAGAGGGGTACCAAGTGGTGGACCATACTAGCAGTCTCCCACCCTTAGTCCCAGTATCCTTAATCCCAGCATTGTACCTCAAATCAGTCACACAGTCTAGATTCAGCCACCTCTGAAAAAAGCCCTATGCCTGCATGAGGCTTTTGAGGGACATCTAGACACAAACCACAACATTGTATCATAAAGAAAGATAATTTTTTAATATTTTTATATTAATATAAGAAATAAAGATATTTAAGTCACTTGTAGAAAAACATAATCACCTTGAGACTATGATGTTAAGTGAAATAAATGAGATACATAAGCTTAAAGATCACCTGATTTCTCTTATATGAGAAACCAAAATTATAAATAAAAGAGCAAAATTGAAGATAAGTAGCAGGAAGTAGAATGATAGATCCTAAACAGCAGATAAGAAATGGGGGAATGGGGATGGAGGGAAAGAAAAAGAGGTGAAAAACAGAATTAAGAAGTGTATGTTCATTCACTGACAACTCCACTGAGTGAAAACATTATGTACTGAAAACATACTAATAAAAGAAAACATAAAAAGGAATTGATAAAAATTAGACATGATTGAGCATCTATCAATATGATGCATGTCTTTTTTTCTATGACAATTTTGCACTCAAATTTCTACAACAATTTCTTAGTACAATGGATACCATGATTTCTGTGTTCCATAACTTGTGTTCCATTGTATCTTGGCATCATATTCTATAAAAGTTATGCACAGGTAGGGGACCAAAAAGCTTAATGAGCTTCAACTAATAGCACTTCCGTTCCTGGTCTAAAATTGTGTGTCCCTGGAAGGTTTTAACCAAGGAGCTGTTACATTAAAAGTCTCATATTTTCCACTAATGAAGTAAAAGTAAGTCAGTGTTATAGACACAAAAGTGGAGCTTAGAGAAAATTGTATACAATATGGAGCTTTATTGAGGTAATGAACCTCTTGATTCTCCTTCTCCTCCTTCAGGAGTTTTGCTCCATAGGTCACAACATCTTCAGTTCCATGTTGTTTGCTAGTAAGAAAAACAGGCCTCTTGTAGAGATTTCTGTCCTTAGAGCAGTGGGGAATGGAGAACAAAGATCCGCAATATTAATGTGGGCATTCTCAGAAAAATCCAGATAAAACAAGCATGTATTGAATACCTTTCAATTACTTGATCATGTTCATCATAGTATACTCTTCTGAATAGATATCACTAGCCTATTATATTAGTAAGATACCAAAACCTTAGAAAACTGCGATAGTCTAAGAATAATTAGTCTGCAGACAGACTTGAGACTTCTATTAAAGTCTTTTGACATGTGATATACCAAATAAACTGCTGGAGTTTAGCTCTGAAATGCCCTTTCCCCCAAATATGATGTGATCAGAGATTGTCTTTGGAAGATTATTGGATCATGGGGCTGCCATACTCATTAGTAATTTAATCCATTGATTAGCTCATAGTTAAATGTGCTGATAAGAGGAGGGCCTGGTTAGAGAAGAAGGGGTCACTGATGACATAGCCGTTAAGGCTGTATTCCTGACATTCCTTCTCTCTCCTCCTCCCTCCCTCCTTCCTGGCTGCCACTGGGTTAGTAGCTTGTCTCCACCATGCTATTCTACCACGTCAGTTCTGTCTTGGTGCCAGCTAAACATTGACTGAACCCTCTAAAACAGTGATGGCAAATCTCTTAGAGTCTCAATGATACAAACAGTCCAAGGCAGCATGTGTGCCATAAATTTACCACCCCTGCTCTAAACTATGAGCCAAAGTAAACCTTTCTTTCTTTAAATTTCGGTAAGTTATATTTTCTTCCAGTGACAGGAAAGTGACTAATAGGGGAATTTGGTAGTTGGCGAGTGAGGTTGTTGCCATGACTAGCTGAGCATGTCGTTTAGAAGCATTTGGAACTGCCTTGCTGTAGTTTGGAAAGGTATGAAGAGGAGAGTTAGAGAATGATTAGAATTCCATAAGCACACTCTGCCAGGAGCTCAGAATAATGTACCAGAATATTGATATGAATGCAGGCAGTAAAGCCCAACTTGGCTCATAAGCTTTAAGTTGAGAATGGGCACTCAATTAGAAACTGGACTAGAGTCCACGCATGTTACATTCTGCAAGGAATTTGTTTACACTTTGCCCATATTCTAAGAGTTTTGAATTTAAAAGTGGTGAAATAATTCATTTGGCAGAGGAAATTTTAAGGCAACATAATATTCAGGTGGGGCTTGAGTAGTGCTTGCTGCTTTGAGCTAGAATTACAATGAAAATCAGTACCAAACAGCAAAGCCAAAAGATAAAAAAAAAATTACAGGTTGACCAGAAAGAATGTGCCTTCAAAGTTGGAGCCAATGATAGTGTGGTGGCCAGAAAGATCAGTGCCCTGGAAGAGCAGCTCAGAGCTTTGCATTGGGATAATAGGAAAGATTCTGGAAGGAATGTCAATAAATGGACTGACCCCACTCACTACAGACTCAAGGGGTGAAAGAGTAAAGTCTTTGAAAACTTTGCTTTCAAAAGATAGTCCCAGGAGCCCTGCTTATTCAGAGCAACCCAGGGAAGTGTTTCTTGGAGTTCAGCCATCCAGGTCTTCAGTAGAAGCTGCAACAATGGTGAAAGGGGAACAGGCTATTGCTGGAGGTAGCAACAGATCTTAGCATCATCCCTGTGGTGCTGATTCTTTAAGCATGTGGTATGCAAGTTATGAGGACACAGTCTTCAGCCTAGGTTTCAAAGGAAGGTCCAAGAGGCTAGGCAAAGAGTTCCTGAGACCACAGCATATGAAGCCTTGACAGTGAAGCCAAAGCTGGACTTGGAAATTCCAGAAATGTGGAATATTCACTGAGAAAAATTTGGCAGTGATCAGAACAAGCCCAAGAGAAAACCCATATTGTCCACATCATCCAGCTTTTATAAATGGGTCTGTACCAGACCTTTGGAGTTTACTTCTGACCACAACAAACTCTAATACTGGATGTAATGCTATAGAATGTTTTGTTTGCCCTGTTGGTTTCTTGTCTTGCTTTGGTTTGATTCCTTCCTATTCCTTTGTTCCCTTGTTTCTCTTTTTGAAATAGGAATGTTTATCTTGTGGCATTTATATTTGGATTATGTAACTTGTTTTCGATTTTTGAAGATCTCACATCTTGGAGTTTGTCTTGGGTCTCACAGGAGACTCTGGATGTGGGCTTTTCAGCAGTTCTGGAGCTATTAATACTATGGGATCTCTTAGACATTAAATGCATTTCAAATAATTATTTGAACATAGGCCTTATGGAAACCAAAGATAGAATGTTATGGTTTAGATCTAGATGGCCTTCAAAGTTTCTCATGCTCAGATGCAGAGCTGTTGGGGATAACTGGGTCAGAAAGGTGCTGCGCACTTATCAGTGGATTCATCCTCTCAGCTGCAGAGCTGAAAGCACTATTGAGAAGTGGGGCCTGGTTTCTGGAAGGGACAATGGGGATGTGGCCTGAAAGTAGTGTTCTTGGGCCTACATTGGTCTCTCTCTCTGTCTTTCTATCTCTGTGTCTCTTTCTCTCTGTCTCTCTGTCTCTCTCTCTCTCTCCCCCCTCTCTCCCTCCCTCCCTCCCTTCCTCCCTTCCTCCCTCCTCCTTTCCTCCTTTCCTCCTTCCTTTCCTCCCCCTTTCCTCCTCCTTCCATGACTGCAATGCCTTGAATTACTTTCCTCTGCTACACCCTTGAACCATACCAGTTTTGTCTTGGAGCCAGCTAACCATTGACCAAAATATAAGCCAAAATAAAATGGTCCTCCTGTACATTGAAGGTGTCAATAGTATTTTCCCAGTGACAAGAAAACAATTAACACAAGGACTTGGATATAAATTTTCCAAACAATAGATGATGAATTTGCATCAGTTTTATTTGACATTGCTCTAGCCACTCCCCTTTCTGGTCTCTAATAAAAATATTCATACAATTATGGCAGATTCAGATAAGTCACAGAATTGTATTTTTGTTATTAATTTTATTGAGAAACAAAGACCAATGAGACAGTTTCAGTAGCAGTACAGTCCTATGACTTTTTTTCTTGTCTCTTGTTTGCATTTATTACCCTTTTTATTAAACAAACATTTACTTGAGAAACAGTATGGGCATAATTAGTATGACATGAGAAGCAGTACATACTTAGATGTCTGGAATGCCAGGCATTCCAAGCATGACCCTAGTATTACACATTGCTAACTTCAGTGCAGTTTCTTAATTCACAGGTATCAGCATATATAATTAGAGTAAAATCCTACCCATTAACTGCTAGTTTCAAAAACCTGCTGAAGATTCTCAGGATCATTACCTTAACCATCTTGTGTATATAAATATATGGTTTGGCCCCTGTCATATTTCCTAGCTTTTTTCCTTGCCCTCTCTTCATTTTTTAATCCTTAAGTTCTCACTTTTTTTATTGTGTTATACCTTTCTATTTTTATTTCTTCTTTTGAGTTCTTACACCAAGGAGACTATATGATATTTACACATGTGGTTCTGGTTTATTTCACTTATGAGTATATGTTCAAGTGCCATCCACTTAAATATAAAGGCTTCGAGTTTGTCATTCTTTATAGCTGAATAATACTCCTCTGTATAAAAATACCACATCTTTTTCATCAATACTCAGGTGACGGGCATCTTGGTTGTTTCCAATATTTGTCTATCACAAATTGTGCTTCTATAATCATAGGTGCACATATATCACTATCATAACAAGAAATGTAATTTTTGTATCTGCCAAGGTCAGTCAAATCCCCTCAGGATTTAGCCTGAAACCCTGTACCATAGTTTGTAGATCCTTTGTCAGTATCAGCCATGTGGGTGAGTCACGGCCATTGCTTGATCAATTTACTCTGTGTAAAAGCCTGAGAAAATATTCCTCCAGGAAAATTCCCAGTAGGGGAATAACTAGTTTGAATGGGATTTCTGGTCCTAGTTTTTTAAGGAGTCTCCACACTGCTTTACATAACGGTTGCACCAGTCTACACTCCCACCAACAGTGGAGAAGGGTTCCTTTTTCCCCACAATCTCTCCAAAATTTGTTGTTGGTTGATTTCTTTATGATAGCCATTCCTTCTGGGGTGAGATGATATCTCAGTGTTGTTTTAATTTGCATTTCATGGATGATTAGTGATGTGGAACATTTTTTCATGTATTTATTCACTTCTATAATTTCGTCCTCTGCGGTACAAAAGGTTAAATTCTTTAACTCTGGCCATATAACTATAATAGCAAACCCAATACTCAAACTATCTACATCTCAGTTGTAGCTGTTGTATATAGTACATATCAAACATGGGCATGAAGCTATCTCTTCCCTATGCTGATATTATTTCCTTTGGACACTTATTTAGAAATGGAATGGCTGGATCAGATAGATGATCGATCTCTTTTTACCTTCTTGAGAAATCTCTACACTGTATTCCATAGTAACTGTGTTAATTTATATTTTCACTAACAGTACAAAAAAGCTACCTTTTCTTCATATCTTTGCCTGCATTTCTTTTCTTTTTCATAATAGTCATAGTAACTTATATCAGTTGATCCCCAAAGCCTATCAATAGGTGAATGGATAAGTAAAATGTGAGATAAGTAAAATGTGAGACAGGGTCTCACTTCTGTAGTCCAAGCTAGCCCTGAACATACTATGTGTCCCAGGCTGGCCTTAAACTCAAGGTGATCCTTCTGCCTCAGCTTCTCAAGTACTAGGATTACACGCATGTACTACCATGACCAGATAGAGACCATTTACCCCGTTAAAAAATTTGTCTTGATTACCACCTAAATACCCTGCCTCCAAATATAGTCACATTGGAGGTTAGGGCTTCAACATCTGAATTTTAAAGGACATCTTTCAGTCCATAACAAGTGAATAAAGGGAATATTGAAGCAGTGAGCCCTTATCAATTTGGATGGGAGCTTTCTGTAACTATTTAAATATAGAGTTGCAGTTAGATATAATCACCTATGCTATTCACATAAAACTTATAAAATGACATTGAGTCTGTGTTTAGATTGGAGATGTGTGATGTGCAGGAGACAGTCTATTTCAATTCCTTCATTCACCTCAGTATGAAATGAGCAAGCAGCAAGGTCACACATAATGAGTGTTGTTCCCGAGGCCAGGCCTCTGCCACCCTCTGTCCGTGCCCTGAAGCCAGCCCTTGAGAGTGTGACTGGATGTCATTGTTCTTCCTCCAAGGGGACTGTATCAAAATCAGTCTGTGTTTACTCATCCAAACTGTGTTAATGTAGTAAAAGAGCAAAGATTTGGTATTGAAAGAGCACAGTCAAAAATATCAAACTATTTTATATATGTATGTTCTTTTTCCTAAAATAATCTCATTTACACCTGACAAATAGTATGTGAAGTAATATCGTTATTTTTATGAATAAGAAAATTGAAATTTCATGATTTTATGTAGCTTGTACAAGATTATAAATTGTGAAGCTTTGCTTTCAACTTGGATTTACTATATTGAAGTGTACATTCACTTTACTCATCTGCATTAGATCCCTAAGGTATAAATAACAAAATGCATCTTGTTATTTTGTAATTTTTTTTTGACAATAAGAAAATCTCTTTCTTGATGTTCTGGTTGCCTGTTTGTGAACTTTTAGGTGTATTAAGATTCAAAGTTTTGTTTCCATTCAACTTTTCAGTCACTCACTCACAAATATTTATAAAACCTTTAAGGGATTATACCAGGCACTACAGAAAATCAAGATGAATTCTCTGTTGTTGAGTCCCTTAAGGTACAGAAGAGAGAAGATTAACAAGTTAACTGTGTAATCAGATGCAGTAACAAAGATGATCCTTCAGGGAGAAAGCAGTCACTTGGTTTAAAAGGTGACTTTTAGACAAAGGGTCAAGTCCGGAAGGTTTCCTGTGCCACCTTGATCCTCAGAAGAGGTGATCTAGTCTGTGCTCCACCCTGTGTCAAGAAAAAAGAAAATGACAGTAGTAGCTGGTCAGAAAGTTTTACTAAAAGGCCTCAAGGAAATGTAATAATTCAGAGAACACATTAAAATGAAAATAAAAGATTTTTTAAAACTTCAAGTATAAAAGGTCTCAAGTTGCTTATTCTGAGCTACTTCTCAATGTGGTTTTTAACCACCTTTTTTTTTTTTGTACTGAGACTCGAACTCAGGACCTTGTGCCTGGCAGTCAGGAGCTGTGCCACTGAGCTATACACCCAGCTCTAGCCATCCTTCATAGATCCAAAGTTCAAATGCAATGTGAACTCTTACTCAGTGGTATATTAGAACACATTCTACGTAATTCATTGTTGAAAGTCTATGGATCATCTGTTAGAGATTTAGCACAAGACTTGCCACTACCCTGGTATTTATTAAAAAAGTCCATAGACTTAACTAAAATTCATCCTATAAAATGTCATGGCTTGTGTCTAGATGCCCCCCCCAAGCCTCATACAGTCATAAGTGGGGCTTTTCAGAGGTGGCTGGATCTAGAGTGTGTGATCTTGGGATTGATTCATGGCCTGCTAGGATCAAGGGTGTGAGTGCCACTGCCCTAAGGCCGAGAAGCCTGAATAAGATGTAAGGGGCAGAAAGAAGCTTGACAACTCTCACTGGTTGCTGCTTCACTGGTGGCTGCCTTCTGCCTGCCCTGCTTTGCCATGGACTCTTTGTCCTCTGTGATACCCTTCTGCCATGCTACCCTTTCCTGGAGCCAGCCAATTATGGAATGAAACCTCTCCAAACTAGGAGCCAAAATAAACCTTTCCTCCCGTAACTTGTGGATGGGCATTGGGCATTTTGTCCCAGCAATGAGAAAAGTAACTAAGACATCAACCTCCCTCTCTTTAGGACACATTACATCTCATTTCTGGAATAACTTTCTCAGGTTTTGCTCTTGTTAGGAAATAGACCTAGCTGAACTCAACTGAGGGTCCTACAAAACTAATGAAAGAGCTAGGCAAATAATGTGTGTTAATTCAGCACATCATCAAACTATAGCATGTAGTGTTTGATTATCAACTATCAGTCATTTCCATAGCACTGTGAAGTTACTTGAAGGGCAGGGAAATGATCTACATTCCTTGGGTGCTTATGGAAGCATCTGTAATAGGCAGAATACATGCTGGGGATTAGAGCTTCAACACCCAAAGTTTAGAAGAAACACAAAAATTCTACTGAGCTATTTCCCTGGCCCCTCTGTCTTTCAATTTCTTTCTTTCTTTTTTTAAATTTTATGTATTTATTTCTGTGTGTGTGTGTGTGTGTGTGTGTGTGTGTCCAGCTCAGCCCACCAGGGGGCGAGGCTGGCTGGCATGTGGTGCTGGGGGATTGAACCGCAGACCCTGTGCTTTGCGAAGCTTGTTCTAAGTAGGTGCTTTAGACCACTGAGCCATCTCACCAGCCCCTATCTTTCAATTTCTATGGCAAATATTATGAACATTATTTAGCTCAAGTATACCGTCCTAACATAGACATACGAGTAATCATCCCCTATTGTTAGACATTTAAATCTTGTTTTTTTCTAATTCTTGCCTGTTGGGAACAATTAAACATTCTTGCAATAACATCATTATACTCATCCTTTCATTAGCAAAAATAAATAAATAAATTAAATAAAAATAAACATTTCTCATAAACAGATTTTGATCATCTTTTAAAGTACAGCTATCAAGTTATTTAATGTTAGAATTTTACCATAATAAAAATGAATGTCTTTATTCTGCTCATTGTTTTATTAACGTATGCAGTACATGTAATAAAAAGCTCACACCGTAGTCGTACAGCTTGATGATATTTGACAGGTGTGGGCATATTTTGAACACCACTGGTCATGATATACAAGTCATAATCAAAAGATACAGTGTATGTCTGCATTTGAAAAAGAACCATCTTACAATATATGACACATTTCCAAGAAGGATTGGATAAGTTATTCAAAGGGAAGGGGGAATATTTTGAGTGCTTTGAGAGGGATTAATGCCAATGAATTTTTAATTGTATTTTTTTACTGTAAGCATTCTTGGTATTATATGATTCCCCCCACTGAGCAAATGTTGATGGCAATTTCTGTCAAATAAAAACATGTAAGTGTGCCCTTACCCACTATGCACTTGGTCTGGCGCTACACAGCTTGGCACTGTGCACTTCTTCTTCCCCAAAGTTAAAGTGATCATGAGAGCTAAACATGTTGGAATCAATTCAGGACATAGAGGCAGCAATGACAACACTTGAAAAAAGACTTCCAGGACTGCTTCAGAAATTGGCAAGAACAATGAGATAAATATATCAGATATAAGGGGAGATATTCTAAGACAGATTAATGTCAGTATGTTTTCATACTTTTGTTTTGTATCAGGGATTGAATTCAGGACCTTGTGCTTGCCAAGCAGGTGCTAATGCCTCTGAGTTATCACCTTGGCAGTCAATGTGTTTTTTATTGTAACTTAAAAAAAAATTAGACATTCATTGTATATTTGATCACAACATTTCTGTATATTTTCATCATACCAGAAAGTTTTCTTGTTCCCCTCTGCAGTCATAGGCTCTGATCTCATAGGTAAATACTTTACTGACTCTTATCACCAGAGATAATTGGGCCAGTGCTTGAACTTCATATAATTGGAATCATATAACATATCCTGTTTTCAAGCTTTAATTTCTTTTTATTTAGTATGCTTTTGAGACTAATCCACATTTTATGTTAGTGTGTATAGTTTTCTTTAACTGACTGACAAGGAACTTCTGTCTTGAACATGTAAAGAATTTTTAAAAATTGGGTCTCCAAAATTCAAAGACTAACCTAAAAATGGACATCTGAGATGAATGCACACTTCTCAGATGAAAAACAAATGGCAAATAAATACATTAAAAAATGTTCAACATCATTGGTTATTCAAGAAATGCAAATCAAAACAACACTAAGATTCCATCTTACTCCAGAAAGAATGGCTATCATGGAGAAATCAACCAATAACAAATGTTGAAGGGGCTATGGGGAAAAAGGAACCCTTCTCTACTGTTGGGAATGTAAACTTGGATAAACCAGTGTGGAGATTCCTCAAAAAACTAGTAGTAGAAGTCCTACTCAATGCACCTATTCCTCTTCTGGCTATTCTCCCAGAAGAAATGAAAACATCATACAACAGTGATATATATGCACCCATGTTTATAGAAACATAATTTGTCATAGCTAAATCTTGCAAACAACAAATGTCCATCAACCAAGGATAAAAAAGTGGCATTTTTGTACAGTGGAGTATTATTCAGCTATAAAGAAGGATAAACTTGACACTTTTATGGGTAAATGGATACTACTAAGACTCATAACTGAGTAAACCAGACTTATGTGTGTAAACATCATATTGTCTCCCTAGAGAAAGAAACTGAAAGAGTAAATAAGATCCAGAATGAAAATAGATTTGTGAAAGGGAAAGAAACTGCTCAAAAGGAAAGAACAATTGGGATGGGGAAAAGCAAAGAGAAGGAAAGAGGAAGAAATATATGTATATATACCCCACATAGCTGAAATACTTGTACTACTAATTTCTATTAGTTCATTGAAAACAATAGGTAGTGCTTATATTGTTTGATCAATTTTGCATCCCTATATCTAGTAACCTGAGCAGCTACTTTGAAGGTAACAATATGCAATACAATAGCCTTTGTTAATTTCCTATCATCTTATTTTGAAATTCTGCATCATTTTTATTTTTTCCCTTTAAAATAAAACAAAAAATAAAAAATTTAAATATCAATTATTGATCTATAATGGGTTGCTTCTTCTTTTTTTTTTTTTTTTTTTTGGCGGAACTGGGGATTGAACTCAGGCCCTTGCGCTTGCCAGGGAAGCGCTTATTCCACTGAGCCATCTCCCCGGCCCCGAGTTGCTTCTTTTTTGTTTATTATAGTATGTAGCTACTTTGCACATCCTAATGTAACTCTTTATGGGCATGCACATTCATGGGGTGGCACTCAGGGAAGAATGGAGTTCCTAGGATGAAGGAATGCTACCCTTATCTTTATAAGAAACTGACAGCCATCTCCCAAGTAGTTGCAGTATGCAGCAGTACAATTGTCACATGTAAGTGTTCTGGTTGTTCCAAATTCTAACCTTGGCTTGGTATTGCCCATTGTTGTTTGTTTTTATTTTATGCCATCTTGGTAAGTATGCTGTGGTAATTCTTTCATTCCTTCTTCAATTTCAGGAAAATGTATATGTTTAAAATGAGACTAATTAAAAGGAAAGCGAGAACTTGAGGATTAGACAATGAAAAGATGGCAACAAGAAAAGCTAGGAAACATGATAGGGGCATAGCCATACAATTATATGTACAAGGTGGGTAAGGCAAAGATCCTGAGAACTATCAGCAGGTTGTTGAAACTAGTAGTTACTTGGTGGGATTCTCACCCTGACTAACTATATATGCTGATACATATGAACTGAGCGACTGCGCTGAAAATAGCAATGTGTAATAGTGAAGTCATGCTTGGAATGCCTGTCATTCTGGTCTTCTAAATATGTACTGTTTGTCATGACATACCAGTTATGGCCAGACTGTATCTCAAGTAAATTTTTTTTTAAAGATGTTCCATCTTATGCCTAAGATGATTGATATTCAGACAGTGAGGTTAAACCCACCTGCATATGTTGTAGGGTAATAATAAGCTTCTCTTCTGGAGGGTTAACAACTTAAGTTTGCAGACCAAAAATTAGAGAAAAAGAAGGGCTTCAAGGACAGTCAAGATTTTGGCCCTAGCCTTTCAAGTTCAGTGAGGACTCAGGACATAGGAGAAACTGTACTGTAACATCATGTAACTCAATTGTGCCCCAAATTTTCTAATCAAGGAGATTATGGGGCCACAAAGGTGTGAGACTCATGATGTAGTATGTGCCTAAAGAGAGTCACCTAGATAGAAAACATTCTCTCAGACTTTCACAGAGAGCAAATTGGTCAAGCAATGGCCGTGACTCATGTACATGGCTGACACTGACAAAGGATCTACAAACTGTGGTACAGGGTTTTGGGATAAGTCCTGAGGGGACTTGACTGACTGTGTCAGATACAAAAGTTACATTTTTTATTAATAGGTCTTGCTTTATCTTGGTCTTAACCACTAGCAGAAAAGTGTAGAAATGAGATATGAAAAGTCAAGCCGTGTTAATATGCTGAGCTGTGGAAGGCTCAAGTCATCAGATTTGGACATTGCCAGTCCTGTGGATAACCCACTACTATTGTGGAGTACTGGACTATATTGGAATATTTTGCTGAATTCATCCACGTACAATATTTGGATAGCAATGGAATACCCATCTCTGACAAAGCTAAACAATAAAATGGGATATAAATGAAGGACAATTTTGTATCTGTATATACAAAATAGTTAGGATAGATATATAGCTATTTTCTCTTAATTCTATAAGAAGAATGATCTGTACTAATAGTGTTTGGACAGGATATCTGTCTGCATCTTGTGCTATGGATGACTACTACAGAGACAACAATATGCAATGTATTAATTGTTATAACTCTCCTACCAACCTGTTTTGAATCTGTCACATTGCGATTTTTTGTCAATAAAATAAATAGATAAATAAATAAATTTCATATTCTTTTCAAAGGGGAAAAAATAAAATGAGCCTAAGTAGTTGACACAAGAACATTTTAATAAAAGAAAGTGTCTATAATGCATTATCTATTTAGTGCTGTTTTAATAGGTTTAAAAGCCAATAATAATTTTTAAAAAGCTGTCCATCTAGTTCATTTATATTTCCTCTGTTTCTTTGAAATGAGCCTATTAGTTTAACTTTCAGTTTTGGGGTCAGGCTTTTAATTAGAAGTTTCTTATTTGAGGTTGTAAATTTCACAACTTTAGAGTAGCTTATTTAGCTATAAGCAGAATTGTTTTCCCTTCTTCCAATTATGCATGGGTCTCAAATTTTATTGCCTTCATCTTTGCTTCACATTTTGTGGGTCATCATTTATTTCTGATGTTTAGTGAGAACTGGGCCATTGGGAATCTGATTCCTTTAGAAATGACAGACATTGCAATGTCCTCACAGGACAGCCTAATGCTTCAGCGCCATTGGGGAGATAATTCATCTTCATGATATTTATGGCAACTTCATTGGGACCTGTCATTCTCAAGTCTGATACAGACCTCATTTCCTTCTCTTTCTATCGCAGGAAGATGGGTCCAGAAAACTGTAAATAGCATACTGAAAAATTAGGCATGACTAAGCCACAGTAGCTCAAGGGAATAGTTTTGTGGAACTTTCTCTTGTCATTTAGCCCAGTTGTTCAGTGTAGAACACTCCCAATAGAGTCCTAACTCTGAACCTACACCAGATGCAATGAGGAAGCCTGGAGTTTATTTTGGACTTCATGATAGATTAGAAAATAAGCACTCACAGGGCTTCTTTCTTGCTGTTGGCAAGTGGCGGTGTTTTGTTTTGACTCTTAGCACTGCTCTCCTACAGTTCAGAGTTCCGACACTGCCCTGTAATAGTTCAGAGAGTTCTGTTGGAGTCGGATGTTCTACAGTGGCACCTCATTTCATGAATTTAATTCTTTCCACAATTCTGGTCACAAACTGAATTGGACAAGAGCTGAATCAAATTTAATGCTTAGGTTCCATGATAACCTTAGGGGGAAATTTGATTTGGTTTTTGTTCAATTATTTGTGACGAGAAACATGAAGAGTATTAAGTTCAGAACTGAGGTACCTCTGTAGGTACTTGATGCAAGTATATAAAAATCTTTTTAAAAAATTTATTCATTTAGTACAGGGTCTTTCTATGCAACTCAGACTCATAGTGATCCTCCAATCTCAGCCTCCCAGTGTAGGGCTTACAGGTGTGTGCCAGAAAGCCAGGTTTGGGGGCCAGCATGGTGCACCCAGGGTTCTGGAGCTGGCACATCATGCAGTACAGGGGATGGAACTTGGAACCTTGTGCTTTACAGGAAGGTGCTTAGACAGCTGACATATCTCTCCAGTCCCTTCATGTAAACATTTTGGTGATGATGTGACGTTACGTGTGTTGAAATGTATTTTTGTGTGGGTCTTTGTTGTGGGCACTAAGCCTCTAGTCAGACTGGTGGGAGGCATCGTTATGAGCTCTAGGCCCTCAGCTGGATTCCTTAGTATTTAGTATGTGGATAGATTTCTTGCACATGTAGTATGTGATTCTTGGTGATCCATTATAAAATACTACCATAAAAAAGAAATATAGTTCTCTGATGAAACTACATTCAGACAAAGTATAGAGGGTTCATTATTTCAGGGTAGGTCCCCAAAGGTAGAATTACTAGGATACGGAATATGAATATTTTGAGGCATCTGAGTTTGCAAAGTAATATTCAAAACTTGTTAACAGCTGTAATCCATAGGACGTCTATTCCTTTGCCTTTCACTAGAATGGATTATCAGTATTTTTGTAATCAATACCATATAGGCAATTTATGGCACTGCTATTTTTATTTGTGTTTCATTGCAGGGTGCCTAAACTCTTAACCATGTATTTTCTCACTGAAGGTGACTGTGCTTTTACAAAATGTCCACTTAGAGCCTTATCCTGATTTGGGTCTTGGTGTTATTTGACTTTTTGGTTGATTGGCTCACTGTTTTTTCACTACTTTGTATGAATTCTTTTTTTAAAAAAAACTATACATAAAATATTTGCTAAGAACAATTTACCCTTTTTGCTTCTTATTTTAGTTATTATCTCTTAAGATTTAGAAATAAAAGCATAAATAGTTAAGTTTGAACTTTTCTCCATTTTCACTTTTTCTGTAGTTTCAGAGCTTAAAAGTTATTCACACTTGTAGAGGTTTGGTAAGATTTATTCTCTTTTCCTCAGGTTGTTCTAGGAGTTTCCATATTGGATGCACATGCATTATGCATATGAAATTTAATGACATTATATGAATTTAAATACCTATAAATAAAGATAAGAGTCTTAGTATTTCCTTAGCTTTTCCTCGCTAAATCATTAATATAGCTTGGACTCAAACCTAAACCTTTTCATTTTAGTACTTGATTGGAAAATCACACAGTCCCCTAACATTCAGTAATACTCTCCATTGGTGCAATTATTCTTATGAGAATTAGCAAGTTTTACCAGTTAATTGGTAGGATTCTCACCCTGACTAGCTGTATATGCTGATACCTGTGAACTAAGCAACTGCACTGAATAGCAATGTGTAATACTAGGGTCATGGTTGGAATGCCTGTCATTCTGGACTTCTAAATACATACTACTTGTCATGTCATATCAAATACTGCTATATTGTCTCTCAAGTAAATGTTTGTTTTTTTTAAAAAAAGGGTACTAAATGAAAAAAATAGACAAGAAAAAATGGCATAGGACTGTCCTGCTACAATGCTGTATATGGTTAGATTTCTAAATTTGTGTAAAAATATATAATTGTTCATTCTGATTTTTAAAATATTTTTCCTTTTTTTCTTCACATTCTGTATGGATTTAAAGTTTAACATATCAATACTTGATGGAAAATATCTGTTCCATGCTATGTCTAAGATGTTTGACATTCAGACAGATAGTGAGATTAAGCTCAACTGCTTATGTTATAAGGTAATAATATCATTAAGATTCTCTTCTGGAGATTTAACAAGTTTACAGTCAAAAATTAGAGAAAAAGAAGGGCTAGAAGGACAGCCAACATTCTGTCCATAGCGTTTCAAGGTCAGTGAGGACTCAGGACATAAGAGAACCTATACTGCAACATCCTGTAACTCAGTGATGTCCCAAATTTTCTGATTAAGGAGATTATGGGGCCAGAGAGGAAAGTGATCGATGATGTAGAGTGTGCCTAAAGAGAGTCACATGGAGAAAACATTATTTCAGGCTTTCACAGAGAGCAAATTGGTTAAGCAATGGCCATGACTCATCCACATGGCTGACACTGACAAAGGAGCTAAAAACTGTGGTACAGGGTTTCAGGCTATCTTGAGGAGATCTGACTCACCTTGCAAGAAAAGTTACATTTCTTGTTATATAGGTCTTGCTTTATCTTGGTCTTAACCATCCAGCAGAAAAGTATAAAAATGAGGTATGAAAATAAAGCCATATTATGCTGAGCTGTAAAAGGCTCAAGTGAACAACTTCTGCCAGTCGTATGGATAACCCTCTACTATTATGGACTACTGGACTATATTGGATTATTTTGCTGAATTTACACACCTACAATATTTAAATGGCAATGGAATACTAATCACTGAAAAAACTAAACAAAAAAAGATAATGCAAATGAAGGACCACTGTCTGTCTGTGTATACAAAATAGGATATATATGCAGCTAGTTTTTCTTAGTTCATTAAGATTTGTACTAATAGAATTTGAACAGGATATCACGTCTGCATCTTGTATAATGAATAACCACCATGAAGACAACAATATGCAATGTATTAATTATTGAAACTGTCCTACTAATTGGTTTTGAAAGTATCTCATTACTATTTGTCAATAAAATTAATTTTAAAAAAAGAATTAACAAGTTTTTATTCAGTAACCCCCATCTGACTTCATGTCGGATTGTAAGAGATACATCCCCTTGTCCTGTAAGGGATTATAGTCAAAATGAAAATTTGGGTTACTCAGGATACATTAACTGTGAGAACCCCAGAGATGAATCTCTGGCAAATGACTCCCTCCTGTGCTCTCAGTTCCCTCATCTGTGGGACTCACATTGCTGTCCGGTTTGCACAGAAACACATTTGCATACACATAGCAGTGGAAAGGTGAAGCAGCTTCTGTCTACCTTACTTTAGCGCCTTTCTTCACCATCACGGGCTTTCCTCATTCTCAAAGGGCCTGAGAGGCAGGGTCTGGGTACTGTAATGAACTGTAAGAGCACAGCAAGCCATCAGTATCTTCCTTTTGAGACAAATCTCCACAGAAGTAATGAAGTGGTCCCAGAAAATTTACCTCAAGGAACGATGGTTTTCATTATCCACACTTACAGAGTACCTATTAAAAGCTTTCCTTGGTCTTTCAAACTATCGAGGAGCTATGGAACCTCTCTGGTGGTTTGGGATTCCATAATCCTCTATCAAAACCTTAGTTTGAGATATGTTTTGGGATTCAGAGTTTTCCTAGATTAAGCAGTCTCATGTTTTTTTAAATGTGTATCATCTATATTGTCTTATGTATCATTTTTATACTCTCCTTAAAATGAATTTAAAGGTAGTGCTAAAAAGGACAAATGAAAAAGTAAGGTATATTGGAAGAAAGAGTTAATGTTTAATTGCCCAGTCTTGCATGCCTAGATCTGGTAATCTGAGCAACAAATTTGATGATAATATATAATATAACAACCATTATTAATTTTCTGTTCTTGTTTTGAAGTTCTGTACTTATTTTTTTACTGTTTTTGTTGCTTTATTACTGTCTTTGTTCTTTTTTCTTTTTTT
>NW_004524793.1:3502427-3510620 GCF_000260255.1 Octodon degus
CTTTCTTTCTTTTTCTTTTTTCTTTTTTTGCAGGTGAATACCTATGAATAATCACAATAAATTGGAAAAGTAATGACTATAAGTGATCCCGCTTAATTTCCTGACAGATTTAGCCAACAAATTAGTTAAAAAATAAAAAGGTCTATTTCCATACCTTTTAAGATTTTGCAAACTAGATGGGGATTAGAGTTAGAAGTCACTCTTTCCAATCTGCCATAGCAGATTTCACCTTCTTGAAGCTTAGATCTTTTTATGGTCCTAATATAGACAATAGACACAGAAGTTTCTGCAAAGAGACAGTAGAACCTAGACTCCAACCATCAATCTCATCTAGATGGATAACCTTTTCTCCCTTCCTAAAGCAGGAACCCCTTCACACAAGCCCATTCATTTGGGCCCCAACCATACTTACATGTTCAGGCATATACTATACTTACTCTTTTTATTTATTTATTTTTCTTCTTTCTTTTCTTTTGTGGTACTGAGGATTGAACTCAGGACCCCGCACTTGCCAGGCAAGCACTTGTTCTACTGAGCTATCTCCCCAGGCCCCTATACTTACTTGATATATTTATTTACCTAGTTTTGTTTACGTATGACCTTTATTTACCTAGCTTCTTCATCTATGACAATTCTCATATTCTGTCTCTCCTCATTCTCAGTCTGACAATTATCTGATGTTTAAACTATTAATCCATCTTCTAAGTATCCCAGGAAGTACTCCTACATTTACTTTTGGAATGACTTTTTCTGTACTTTGGTCTCCTTCTGTACTCTTTTCTTCATTATGTACTTATCAAAGACTACCTAGGTTAGAATAAATTATATGTGCATTTCCTGCTAAATTTTTGCTTGACTTTTTATTTTACTGCAATGTAAATAGCTATTAATAAAGAGAATATAAAAGGTATTCTTTCTGTTATGAAAACTGGAACAAAATTTCATAATAAAATAGAGAATAACAATAGTTTATACATTGCATATCATGATCGTCAAAGAATGGTTAAAATGCTCATCAGAATAAAAGTCATAGAGTACAAATATTCATGAAATACTGCTTATTAGATGTGTACTCCTGGGTTCTCCTGTCTGCTAGGAGATTGGCTTACAGTACATCTGAGTGGAAGCTTAGGTACTAAAAATCATTGAGTCTCTGATTGTAAATTCTTCTGTCTTACTTTCTTAGCTGTGTGGAACTCAGCAGCAGCTCCCTTTCTAGAAACAAGGAGCTACTCCAGGGCTCTGGAACCACACCCAAAACTGAACTGCAGTCTCAACACCAGTCCACACAGTCATGTCTTTATTTTTGTTGCCTAATTTCTTCTCTTTTTGAAAGTCTAATAGAAATGGAATCAGCAGACCACTAAAGGAGCTCAGCACATTAAAGCGCCTGCAAGCAGTCACAGGGGCTGGGGTTTTGATGCCTGGCACTACTGTGACAGCCCCGCCCCTGGGGTGCACGGAGACAGCAACTGAGACTGGGAGTGGTGGCATGCGTCTGTAATCCCAGCTCTTGGGAGGCTGTAAACAGGTGAATTACTATGGGTCTGATCTAGTAGTGAGACCCTGAACATTTTTAGACTCTTCACTAAAATTAAAAAGAAAGAAAGAAATGGAATCAGTGATAGAATATGGTGATTCTGATTAGTATTCACCACAATTTATGTAGGAGCTTTCTTATTTTTTCTCTTACGAATTTTTTATTTTATTGAGAAACAAATAACAATGAGACAGTTCCAAAACAGATTAATAGGAACGTTTCAATAATTAATACACTGCATATTGTTGTCTTCATAGTGGTTATTCATAGTACAAGATGCAGACATGATATCCTGTCCAAACACTAGTAGTACAAATCTTTCTTCTCATTGAATTAAGAGAAAGTAGTTGTATATCTATCCTAACTATTTTGTATACACAGATACAAAATGGTCCTTCATTTGTATCCCCTTTTTTGTTTAGTTTTGTTAGTGATTGGTATTCCATTGCCATTTAAATATTGTAGGTGTGTGAATTTAGCAAAATGATCCAATATAGTCCAGTAGTCCATAATAGTAGTGCATTATTCATAGGACTAGCAATGTCAGAAGTTGTTGACTTGAGCCTTTTACAGCTCAGCATATTAATGTGGCTTTACTTTTTATGCCTTGTTTTTATACTTTTTTGCTGGATGGTTAAGACCAAGATAAAGCAAGAGCTATATAAAAAAAAATGTAATTTTTGTATCTGCCGAGGTCAGTCAAATCCTCTCAGGATTTAGCCTAAAACCCTGTACCACAGTTTTTAACTCTTTTGTCAGTGTCAGCCATGTGGATGAGTCACGGCCCTTGCCTGATCAATTTGCTCTCTGTGAAAGCCTGAGAGAATGTTTTCTTTCCATGTGACTCTTGTAGGAGCTTTCTTAGGAGAGTAAAACTTGGGTCAGTCAGGCCATCAGTGTGATGGAAGTGCAGAAAATAGCCACAGCCAGCTGCTCACATAGGTTAGAACACAACCTGGGAATGCAAATTGTGTACTTTTTTAAGAGATAGAATTTCACTATGTTGGCCAGACTGGCCCCCAACCCCTGGGATCAGGTGATTCTCTTTCCTAAGCTTCCCAAGGATCTTGTACTACAGTCCTGTGCCATCATATCTGACTCTGGACTGTGAATATTTAAAGGCTGAATAATTCACTTGATCACACCCTTTATCTGCAGAAGTGTTGCTGCTTTTTCTGTACTTAGACTTCTCAAGATGGAGAAAATCTACTTGCAACTTGTATTTCAGTCCTACCAAAGATATCCTTCACTTTTGTTATTAGAATTTGAATATCTTATTTACTTGGTACATGATCTTATGTAGCTCTGACTCATAGTGATCCTGCTGTTTTAGCACCAGGAATACAGACATGAGCCACAGCATGCCCAGGGTTCCAGGGTCAGCAAGATGTGGTACCTGGGATTGAACCTGGGTCCTTGTGCTTGCCAGGCAGGTGTTTAGACTGCTGAGCTTTCTCCCCACCCCCATCTAACTCTTATTTTTTTGTTGTTGTTCTTTCTAATAATGGTGATGTTGATGAACATGATGATTAATGTAGCTAATGCTCAGTGAGCTCTCTATATTGGAACTGTGGTCATGATCTTTAATAAATTATCTCATTTAGTCCTCAAGGCGATCCTAAGAGGAAGTATTTTATTGCATCATTTACAAGTAAGAAGCAGGACACCCAGAGAGGATAGGCTCCATATCTGAGTAATACAGCTAATGAAGGAGGAAGTGGGGCAGCCATGTCAACTCAGCTGACCTGACTGCTGAGCCCCCGCTGTGATAATGTTCCAGTTACCACTTTTGAAGTTCTCAGCATCCCGACTTACTGTATGATTGAAGCCTGTATTATCTTGTATGGATGTGAGATGACTTTGTTTTCAGTTACACCTTTGAGGATGCCACTATGGACAAGCATAAATTCAATTCTTTGTATGTCTGTACATCTGCTGGGCAGCACTGGTACAAGGACAGCTCACCCAACACAGCAATGCGCTGCTATGATTGGCTGCATGCTGCTGCAGATCATGAGAGAAAGAAATTAGGGCAAGTCCCAGTAACCCTCATCCTCTCACTAGACATGAATGCCAGTAAGCCAAGATATGTTGGTTAAGTCAGAGTTCAAGAATTGGCCTTCCATATGGAAGCCATGCACCAGCATCATTTCAAACCACCTTTCTATAAATAGTACTAATTAAAATGGATAAATACCACAAGATTATGAGAATTCTTTATAGTTTAAGTTAGCTTTGTGGCTATAGTCAATCAAATGTTCATTTCACAGTAAGGAAAACTGGGTACTGTTTTGTTCTATACCTTGGTTTTTTTGCTGTGGATATTGAAACATAATATTATTCTGTCCATTTGTTAATTAGGCTGATTTCAGTGAGGTGAACTATTTATAGGAACATTTTGATATAGACACATGGAACATGATAAGATGAACATGAAGTTTGTTTGATTTTTTAATGTATTTTAGGGAAGAGCCTACAGGATATTCAGAGTCTCACTAATAGATCAGACTCGTAGTGATCCACCTGTTTACAGCCTCCCAAGAGCTGGGATAAAGGTGTATGCCACCATGCCTAGTTTCAATTGTTGTCTCAGTGCTCCCTGGGGAAAGGGTAATCACAGTAGGCCCGGGAATTAAATCCCCAGACCCTGTGCCTGCTTGTAGGAACATGAGGATATTAACTTGGCATTGTTTACTTAGAATCTTATTTTAAAGGTCAAAACTAATACAAGAGAATTAAAAAACTATATGTAACTAGACAGACTCAAGGCAAATATCATAAAACCAATGGGATATAATATGGAAGGAGTTGGTAGAGAGTTTTCGGAGCATAACAAAAGGTAAAAGAATTAGAATGGAAAATTTTATTAAAAATAACATTTGGAGGAAACTATGAAAACAGAAAGCGGTATTCCCTATTAGCCTTTCCTCTGCTTGATTTCTACTCCCTTGAAGTACAATACTAAAGTTCCTTGATCTGAGTAAAGAAGTTCTCTGCATCTCACTCTAGTGGCCTCCAAGGAAGAGCAAAAATAAGCAGAGCTGTGTGATGTGGAAGGTGCCCATAATCCGTGTGTGTGTGTGTGTGTGTGTGTGTGTGTGTGTGTGTGTGTGAACAAACCATAAGTGATGAATATAGCTAGAAGAAAGTTCTGTGTGGTCCGTGGATTGGTCAGTGGTGTCTGTTAGAGCTCTTCTAGCCAACATCAAGTTTCTCTTTATTGAATACTTCCTTCTCTGCTTAACCTTACTGTCTCTAGCCCATCCTGCCCAGTCTGCCTTATATTTTCACTTGACCTGAAGCAGCACTTACTAGAGTCCTTCCCTTTTCTATCTTTCATTGTTGGCTACATGTTGTGGTATCCCTTTCCTAAGCTTTTTTTACAGTCCTTTCACACACACACACACACACACACACACACACACACACACACACACACGTGAAATGATGTTCAAGTCAGCTCCTAGTCCTGTTCATTTTACAGTGGTTTGCTTCAGCCCTGTATTTTCTCTTGCAGGAAACACAGATACTTTCCAAGTTGGTCATTGCCTTTTTTTTTTTTTCTTTTACTTTTTATTTTTAATACATGTTTTCAGTACTTAATGATCAACATTCTTTATGGGGAGTTGGTACATGTGCATTACACATCTCAGTTATTTTTTTTTTTATTTTTTAGTGCTCAGTAACTATATAACTTCAATAAATTTCTTAACTTCTGTGTACTTTAGTTTCGCCTTCCATAAATCAGAATTCGTAGTTAGTCTTCCAGGATTGTGGTGAGAATTTAAGTGAGTTTATAGGGAAGGCAGGGCCACAGTGTTGCTGGGAGCAGGACTCCGCCATACCGTATACTCCAGGGGGCCCAGTCCCAGGGTTGACACAGGGCTGCCCTCAGAGAAGCTGCTGTACCCCATCTACCTGCTCACTTAGGGGGCACTTCTAACAGAGGCATATATGACTTATGTGACTTCTACTGGCTGCAAGCTGCATGAGAAGGACCGTGGGAAACCCTTACAATGATGCAGTGGCTTTTGAAGATGTAGTTAATTTCACTGTGAAGGAGTGGGGATTGCCAAATCCATGCCAAAAGGAACTCTCCAGAGATGCGATGAGGGAAACTTTTATGCACCTGGCCACTATAGAAGAACTATCTCAGGAGATTGAAGAAGAATACAACATAGCTGGACACATCTAAGAAACAAAGAGGTAGAGAAACGCTATCAATAAAATGCTTGGAAGCAACATGAAGAAATATTCCTTTGGGCTGCAGATACTAATATGAATATGAAATAAGCTGGTTTTAAAACTAGCTGAAAACTTTACTTGTAGAAAATACCTGATTGGGTACTTATCACTCAATGTGCCCATTAGAGCTTACACTGAACTGAAGACATATGAGTACTTGGGATTTGAAGAGAAGCTGAATAAATATAATGAAGACCAAAGAACTTATGGTGATTTCCTGTCCTTTGAGAAGCATGGAAGGATTATAGCTGGAGAAAAACTGTATCAATATGAGAAATGTGGGAAAACCTAGTCTGATTTTATTGAAACAACACATCTTAGAATCCTGTAGTATATAAGAAAAGTAGGAAAGCCTGCTGGGAACCCCATGATGGTCAATCCATCAAAGAATTTTCTGGGGAGAATCCATATGTATATAAGTAATATGGGGAAGTTTTCAGTACACACAGTAGTTGTCAAGTACATGAAAGAAGTTACACAGTGAAGAAACCCTATACATGCAAGCAAGGTGAAAGGTCTTCAGGAAACCCAGCGTCAAAGACATGAAAGAAATCACATTGAGGAAAAACCCCATGTATGTCAACAACTTGGGAAAGCCTTCATTGTACATAGTTATTGTCAGATATTTGAAGGAAATCACCCTGGGGAGAAGCTCTTATGTGTGTAAGCAATGTAGGACAGCTTTTAGCATGCACAGTTCTTATCAAGAGCATGAGGAACCTCAAACTGGGGAGCAACTATATGTACAATGAATGTAGGAAAGCATTTAGTACATATAAATATTCTCAAATACATGAAAGAATTCACCCTGGGGAGAAAGCCTATGTATGTAAAAATGTAGGAAAGCCATCAGGAGACTCAGTCATTGTCAAACACATGGGAGAGATCACATTGGGGATAATCCATGTATATGTAAGCACATGGAAAAATATTCCAGTCACCTGCTGATGTTCAACATGAAGAAGGGACTGGGATATAGCTTAGTGGCACAAACCACCTGCCTGGCAAGTGCAAGATCGAGAGTTAAATTTCTAGGGGGAAAAAAAAACCAACCAACCAAACAAACAAACAAACAAAAAACCAATCCTCATAGTGTGGAGAAACCCTATATATGTAGGCAGTATGGGATAGGCTTTGCTATTATATCTTCATTTTGTAAACTTTAAATAACTCACACTGAGGGGTAACTCTGTATATATAAGCGATATGGGAAAATATTCAGTAGATTCAGTGTGAAATACACAAAAGAAGTAACAGTAGGGAGAACCCATATGTATGTAGGCCTATTTTGAAAATTCCTGTGAAATTTCTCATGTAGGGGAGAACAGTCTAAGTAAATAATATGAAAATTTTGATGTTATTTATTTCCTCATGAATTTTCCAGAAAATCCACACCTAGGTAGAAATATCTTAAAGTATAAATATAATGTGTGTCTCAGTAAATCACTGGATTATATATGTGTAGTGTTCACTAAAAATAATGGTTTTGTATGATTTGCAAAAAATTTTACCGAAGTCACAAGGATTTACTCCTATATTTTCTTATAGAAATTTTATCATTTTTATAAAGGTTTGTGATCCATTGACTTTATAAAAAGTAAAGAATTGCTCAACGTTTGTTATTTTGTATGTGAATATGTTGCTCTAGAACTACCTGTTGACAAAGGAGATACTTTCTCCATTACATTATTTTACATTTTTGTAAAAAAAATCAGTTCATATAGGCAAGGCACTTTAAATAGGTCCTGGCACATGAAAAGCACTCATCTTTTCTTGGCTTTGTGGATTTTGTTGTTAGAGTTGTACTTATTCATGTGAAAGGCCAGCTTCTCCTATTAACTATTTATTTTACAATCTCTGGATAGAAATGCATAATTGTTTGTAATAATCACCATCTGTGGAAATCTGAGAATTGGGGTCTCCAACCACTACTTGGGGAACACTGACTAGGTAGCTCTTACTGCACCATACCTGGGGGAAGTGCAAATGTCCCTCTTGCAGCATGGCTGTTGGGAGCATAATTCCTATGCTCTTTTCCTTGCTGAATGTCTCCCCGCAGAGCTCTTTGAAGCAGCAGAATGTAGAAAATGAGGCTCATTCTGCTACCAATTTAGGACCATGGGAATTCTATTTATGCTAATTGATAGTTGGGCATGTGTGAAGTCCACTTGGCTCTCTCCTCCATTTTCCCCTAACCCCTGCTTGGTGATATCTTGGCAGTGTGCCTCACATTTGATTCTCTCCAGTGTCTCTGTGGTTTAGCAGCCCCCAAGGTCTTTGGGTAAAAACCTCACCTCACCTTTGACTCTTCTAGAAAGATGGAAGGCTGAAGGATTTGAGGAAGAAGCTGAGCGTCTGTGCTAAGTGTAGTTAGGCCTTTTTTTTTTTTTTTTTTTTTTTTTTTTTTT
>NW_004524793.1:3511040-3533273 GCF_000260255.1 Octodon degus
TTCCATTGCCATTCATATATTGTACAATGGTTTCCTTTCCTTAGTTCAATTCTGTACACTTTTACCTAGAAGCAGAATATCCAGGGCCTTTCATGAGCACTCCTGGCTTCTAAAGGAAAACTCTTTGTAATTCATTTTCAGGCCTTATTTTTACCTGCAGTTCACACAATGTCCAAATGTATCTGCTCTTGCACATTATGATTCTTGCCTTTAGGAAATCCTAATGGAGCAAAAGAAAGCCTAAGTTGTAAGAAGCAGAGCATGAATACAGGAAAGGACAGAAAGTCCTGGGCTGAAGTCAAAATAGAGGGCCCAGGATGATAGTGATGCAATGATATAAATAAATTGCCTAAAGTGTAACTTTACCCTAATGCTTGATTGATGGTTTGGCTGAGTATAGAGATGTAAAAGAATCAATGATCCAAATGTAAGTAAAGACTAAGGCAATATAGGGAGTGTTGGAGTGCACTTCTATAGCACTGAGTCTTCTGAGGGGCACATAAGGGCTAACTACTCTTTAAATGCCCTATTGATAGCCAGTTTCAGTTTATTTCAGTAAGTTGAGTGAAATTGTGAAATTTTAACCATGTTGATGTTTTGTAGTCTGAATTTCAGTACCACTGTTGAGAAGCCGAAAAGAATTCTAATTCCTGACATTTTCTTTATGATTTTATTTCATTCTTCTCTTAAAGTTTCTGAGATCTTTGAGCCCCAGTGCTCTACATTTTCATGGTAATGTATCTACAAGTTGTCTTTTTCTATCTATCACGCTGTGACTCCTTGTGCTCCTTTAATGTTGAAATGCATTTCTTTCAAATTTTCTTGCATTAATTTCATGCTTGACCCCCTCCATCCAACCCCACGTTCCCACCCTATGGGTGTGAACGTGCAGTGCAAGTATATGTGTGTAATTTTTTCTACACTTCATGATTCACATGTTGCTGCTCTCTATGGTGGATATCATGAGTCACTTCATATACACTGCAACTTTCTTCTGGTCTGCCTTTAAGAGCTGTGGCTGGAAGCTAAACACTCTCCTATGCTCTTTTTACAGCTGGTTCTCTGGACATGATTTAGACTTGGCCTGTCTGTTGCCAAGCATGCCCATGGATTCTCTTCCTGGGACAGTGTTAGCAGGCATCCTGTGTTCTGTCACCACCTCTATGAGGGCAAGAAGCAGGCTGATTGCCATCATTTTGCTCCATGGATCGTGGCAAGCATGGCCCAGCTCTGCAGCCAGCGGCAATAGTTGTGACTCCCTGCTCTTGGCAGCAGTAATGTGCTTGCGGAGCTGGCAGCAGTGGTGGCAGTGTGCCACTTCAGGCAGCAGTGTCTCAGAGCCCCTCTGTGGTTTAGTTCTCAGTATTCTCTGGGAGTTTTGCTTAAAGTTCAACCTCGTATCTGTGCAGTCCTTCTAGAGACTACCACTTAATGTACTGTAAGAAGTCATTTCTGCTAAAAATAAATAGCAGATTATTTTATTTGCAAAGGACCATGTTCTGTATAATTTCTTGGACTTGTTTCTCTTAAATTCTTCTTTTACTTCTGTTTGCTAATTCTACTTTTGGTAGTTTTTGTACTTCAGTTTCTCATTCTACATTTGATTCTTTTAAAGAGATATACATATATACTATTTATGATATTATATACATATATATAATATCTACGTATACTTTTTATCTGAATGCCTTTATTTTAACCACCTCATTTTTGTTTTATGAATAAATCATCTTCTGTTTATTTTTTGAAGGTGTCAATAATTGAATTAATTTTCTTTTCTTTTCCAGACCTGGTCCTAGCTGGTCTAAACTGCTTTTGACATTTAGACCTTTAACTTCCATACCTAAGATTTGGCTCAGAAATCCTTGGCTATGTACTCATAATTAGTAGTCGCATTTTCAAAAAGTCAATTAGAAGACCTGAGGGTGGGGCTGAGTGTTGTTACTTATACTTCTTTGCAAAGTGGTCCAGCTGTGCTGTTTCTCATGAGGACCCCGGTGTTGGCATCTCTGTGCTTTTCTTTTGGTGCAGGTTAGATGCCCCAGGAAAGGGGTCTCTGCTTTATGCTAGGTTGCCTTGTAGTCTCTGTTTTCTTCAGTTTTGGTTTCTGTTTCTCCAGCCTGTATGGATCCTTAATAGCTTGTCCATTCTTCCCTAGCTTACACGTTTTTGCTGTTGTTGTTGTTGTTGTTGTTGTTGTTGTTGTTGTTATTGTATTTCCCATTTTGTTTTCAAGGGCTCATGACTTTAAAACACAATTTCATTACTATTTTAGCTAGGTTTAAGAAAGATTAGAAGTAATGGCACCTGGACTTGTCTTTACCTGGAATTGGGAATTATTCTATGAACTGAGAGGAATTCAAAGCTTTTTGTACTGGCTTTACATCCAACATCTTTACTTGATTAGTTATTAGACCTAGTTGTGTAATGTTTGTCTTTAAACTATATTATTAAGTTTAGTTATGCATGTGTCTAAGCTTAAAATAGAATAGAGAATATCTAAAAAGAAATTCTGGGTGTCCTAAAATATATGCCTTAAATACAGTGCCTTCTGACACTGCTAGGAAGATTGCTTTATGATGTACTAGCACCAAGGATTTGCCCTTCACAATGATGAAAAAATGCTTAGTGGGAAACATCTATGGCCAACATCTCTTGCTTAAATGCTAGTGTAGGGAGAGGGGTGCATTTTGGGGTCTTCGATATTCCGTTTTATGTGGTAAGAGCTTATAGATGCCATCAAACAACATGCTTCTTTGCCATTCACTGTTGCAGAGTTGTGACAAATCAGAAATGATTTGCTTGAGTTCAGTAAAACCTTTCACATCAGCACATTCTCACTGTTCTTCATTCCCAGTGCCTTCAGCAAAGATTTAATAAGCCCTATTTGCAAAACAAGAAGAAAAAATAATGGCTCAATGGAAAGCCCTGTTAATGTTTCTGACCACTGGCTACTGAATCAAATATAAATATTTTTAGACTAGGGGTCTCAGGAGAATAAATTTCCTCTAAAAAAGAAATATTTTTTATGTTTACTGTATAGAGAGGTTAAAATCAAATGATGGAAGTGGAAGAAATTAAAGTTGACAATCCATTATATGTACAGTGTTTGGTTTTGATTTTCAGTTTCTTAGTTTGTAGCGATTATGAATTAACACTTTAAGCTTTTCCTGATTTTCGAGAAAAATAAAATCATGAAGAATATCTGACTTAACCAAATATATACTTTAGAAAATTGTTCTGAAATAAAGCAACAAAGAGAAGGGAAAGAGTAAATTTAATAGGATAGTTTAGGAAAAATTTCATTAGGGGTTTAACACTCAAAAGTGCACGTATTTGTGGAAGCAAAAATATTTTGCTTCCAAAATCTGTTCTCATTCATATTTTGAGTCCTGGCATCACTGAGAGCAGGATAGAAACTAGATGAAATTATATAATTCTATGTTGCCTTTTTGGAAACACAGTCTATGGAGTTTGACATTTTCATTTACTTGTTTGGCACCTATTGAGAGAGTTGCAGGAGGAAAAGCTAGCTCAATACCCTTGGACCTGTGTGCCACATCTCCACACCTGTGCATTCAACCTGCGTACCTCAGACTGACATTATTTGAGTTACAAATATTACATTTTCACTAAATATGCACACACCTCTGTCATTTCCTAAACAATACAACAACTATTTACACAGAAGTTACATTTTTTACATTTGCTTAAATTTAGAAATTATTTAACATGTACAGGAGGATTGCCCAGGCTATATGCAACTACTATACCATTTTGTGGAAGGGATGAGAGCATCTGAGTGTTTCAGCATCCAGTGAGGATCCTGGAATTCATTCCCAGCTGAACTGGGAGATGGCTGTACTTATAGATTGAAGCAAGATAGTGTGGAATGCTTGTCCATGAAATTAGAAGGTTGGTTTTTAGTCCCAATCTGCCTACTAACTAGTTTTAAGTCCTTCTTAATTGCTTTATTTGTACTTTTAAAAAATTTTTAAGACAGCAAAAAGGCACATGGAACAAAAATTTTAGAAAATGTAATACTTGTGTTGCTTTGAAAGTTAAATACAAACTAAGACTGCATAAAATGCTGAAGAAAGGATAAATCTTTAAAGCTAATGGAAATGACAAATCATAAAGGTGAATGGAATTTTTGGTAACTCACAAGCAATTAATATCACCAAACTCTACAACAATATAGCAAGGACATCTATTATAACTTCAGTTACTTATGAGTTCTAGATAGCAAAGATTTCTCTGTGATGTTTATTAAGAAAATCAACATTTATTGAGCAGTTAACATATGTCAGGCCCTATACTAAAGGCAAGTAAGTATGTTACTTTATCTATGACCTTTGCAATAACATAGACATACAATCATAATCATTCCTATTTTCTAGTTAAAAACATCGAAGCATAAAGTATCTCAACTAAGATCACTCAGAAAAGAGGTTGGCAGATCTCATAGAGCTCTATCTACCTGACTTCAAAGATTCTTTTGACCATTCTGATATACCATTTTCAAAATTAGTACCAACTGAGGATTATGTCAAAGAATGAGATATGTAAAATAACTAAGACTTCCTTTCTGTCTTTTGTGAATTGTAAGCTGTTGAAGCAAGTTGAAAATTCAATAGACTATATACAAAAAGTGTTTGTGGGATAGTCCAGCCCTGAAGGCAAGACTTGTCTAGTTAAGGGGACCAGGGATTAGAACAATGAAAGAAACTGGATATTGCATGAACATAGAGAAAAAACAAAAACAAAAACTAGGCATATTTAGCCTAGATAAGAATTCATCCATGAAGACTAAGTTCAATATTTGAGGGCTAATGACGGGCCAGTCAGATTTATTTTCTGGAACTCACTAACCATATTCATACACTTCTATGTTACCTAAATGGACATGGATTCATAGGAGTAGCTAATTTTGTGTCACTAGGTAAATTTCAATAATGTGGGTGCCATAGAGTGCATTTACGTGGCCAGTGCTCCTTAGGGACTTCTTAAACTGAAAATACTTAAAGGTCAAAAGTATTTGGAGACAATCAGTTTAGACTAAACTCTCAATGAGTAGAGGACACTGGGGTGAATGCAGAGCCTGAACTAATACATGACAAGGTCACTACCATTCATTTCTGGTTAATAAGTCAGACAGATTTTACTAGAAGAGGAACAAGGAAAGACAGAATTGTTCTTACTTCATTATTTTGGACAAGTATTCTCTTCTCTATCTCTTAGTGGCTTCTCCTGATAGGGGAGGTAGGAGAGGGAGCAGGACAATCTCTAAGGCATTATTATTCAGGGAATTCTTTGGTCCTGAGGTACCACTGCCTAGCCTCAGCAATTTGTCTTGTGGCCTTTGCATATGCCAAAGTTGAATATAGGAAAGCAAGCTGTGAAGAAAACACTTATTTTAGAGTTAAAAAGGCTCACCAAATCATAAAAACTGGCTTTTTTCAACTAGACCTGGGAAAGGTGGCTAACATATCAGAAAATCTCCCGACCTTAAGATATCAGATGTCTTTGTACAGAAAAGCACAATGCTCTTGAATCAAAGTATAACACAGAAACATTATAGAAACAACTTGGTCCTTCCACATTTTGCAAGATACATACCACACACTGGGTTTTATTTTACCCTAAAGAAGGCGGGTTGAAGCTTTGAGAGTCTGTAGGTCAATGAATATCTGTTCCTTGTCCTTGATTTTCAATGGGCAGGGAAAGCAATGTAGTTGGTATTGGAAAAACTTACAAAAGACAGTTTCTTTTTTGAAATTTGTGCAGTATAACTTTAGATGTAAAGGCAAAAACCATGTCAAGGTAGGGTGAGGACTGTAGAATTCATTATTATTTTTAAATCTGCCTCTTTTGAAGCAAATAATAGGAAAACAGGGTTTGTAATTATGAAGAGCAAATATTGCAGATCTATTCAATAATGCTTTATTCGATACATGCATGTTTTAGAATATCTGCATTGCATATTGATTTATCAGGAGGACCTCTTAAGGGCAGGGCAGTTAGGGGGTGCGGGGGAAAGTAACAGAAGTATAGTGTTGCCCTGTCAGCAAATGCTTCCCAGATCTTATTGACTTTGGTTCAGCTGGGCAAAGCTTTGGCTTTTTGTTACTTTTAGAAAGAGGAGTTATATTAGAAGTATTGCTCTTTGGCACACAAGTCAAAATAGAGTTCCTTCAGTGTGTCATTGAAACTTAAAGTGAAAATATGTCGATTCAGAAATGGAGGTATTGGTACCTTTGGTTCCTCATTTCCCTTACTAAGGAAAGGCAGATATTGGGAGCTGCTTGTAGCTGTTCTTTGGGTCATTTTAAGCAAAATTCATTTAAATTATATTTGAAGAAATGAGTATGTCTTGACACATAGAAATTGCTCTTTTCCATAGTATTCCTTTTAAAAATTAGTCTGTATCCTGTCTCACTGTGTAGAATTTAAGTGTCTGACGAATCCATTGAATCTAAACAGCTTACACGCCTTCATTTTCATTTTCTTCTGAATAAGATATACCCTTTATACAATGGTAGGTAGACAATAATATGCTAACAAGTGACTGTGAGAATCCTCCTTAGAAAGAGAAGACAGCCTTTAATAAAAGGAAGCTTTTGTTTTAGTTTTAGCTGTCCTATTCCCTAGTCTTCTCAAGCATGGCTTATTATTTCATTCTTCCTTTTGTTTGCCAATTACTTAAGAGCTTGTGCTGTAGGAAAGTTCCAATTCAAAATAAAAATTTTAAAGCATTATGTTCTGAGGATAGTCTGATAGTTCCATTAGCTTTTGCAGAAGAGTCTCAGGGGGATTCAGGATTCTTCTATGGAAGAACAAATAACTAGCCAGTCAGCCAGCTCTTAGGACTACAGTACGGTGAACTCCACTGGCTGATTCCAAGCCAGCCATTTCTGGGAGCCATTTTTCTGAAGCAAAAAAAAGAGAGTATTTTGGAACTATTTTTGACATTTAATAGCAACCCTTGAAAGTATTCAACATGGAAGCTGTAGGGAGCAAGGACACTTAAAGCAGACTTCCTCACCGGATGCAGATTTAATATTTGAAATTTCAACCATACATTTCCATTATCTCCCTACATTTTTGTGGTTTCCTTGTTCACAATTTTTAGCAACATCATTTTCATTACCAATGCAGTAGTATCCTTGATGGGATCTCATAATACAAAAAGGATGTCAGATAAAAACTTAGAACACCTGAATAAGGATTGACATAACTTAATAATAGTGTGTTAATGTGGATTAACTAGTTGTGGCAAATGTTCCCACTAAATGCAAGTTGTTAACAAAATGAAAACTGAGTAGGAGGTAGAAAGGAACTCTGTATTGACTCTAAATTCATCTATAAACCTAAATCTTTTCTAAGATAGTTTATTTTTTAAAAAATACATGCTTGTTGAAAAGTTTGGAAGTTCAGGGAAGTAAGCAGTATCCAGAGAAACACAGTATTCTGACTTCATTCATAGTTGGGTAAGTATTATTTTGTAAGTGTGAAACATATCTATTATTTCATAAATTTATTATATAAACATTTTTCTGTGTCATTAAATACTTTATAGCATTATAATTTTGTATAATATTCAGTTATAAAATAGTGAAGAATATGAAAATATCAAGAATTTCATGAATCCCTTCTTATTGGAGGACAAAGTTGTTATCCATATTTTGTTGTTAGATTTCATTATTACATACAATGGCATTATTTAGCTGTGCAATCAAAGCTTTATAATTTACAGTTATTTCCTCAGGAGGAGTTTCTAGAAATTACTGACTTAAGAATGTATAGTTTCAACACTGTTGAAATAATAGAATAATAATAATTGTAACAATAGAAATAATATTCTACCAAATAGAAATAATTTTGTATGAGCAGATTATATGCAGAAACCTATTTATAGTAAAGAGTGCTGGACTGTCCCCAAGAATTAGAGGGTGATCCTATTTATTTATTTATTTATAATATTTAGTACAGGGCCTACTGGGTCTCACTATATAGATTGGACTTATAGTGATCTTCTTGTTTTCAGCCTCCCAAGCACTGGGATTGCAGGCGCGTGCCACCACACCCATTCTCAGTTGCTCTCTCAGTGCATCCCTGGGGTGGGGCTGGCACAGCTCACCAGGGATCCAACCTGGGCCCCTGCACTCTGCCTAAGCAGGTGCTTTATTCTGCTGAGTTATCTGGCCGGCCCTTAGAGGGTGATCCTATTTAAAATTGTAGTTATTTATTTTTTAAGCTTTGCCAAGAGTGAGTAGGAGTAGAGTAGGGAATTGTACAAGTAAAGCCCCATTGATGCACGTGGAAGAGAGCTGAGCAATGCAGGTGAGTGCAGGCTTGCTCAGGAGAAGAGCTGTAGACATGGGTCAAGCAAGTCTGTGGCTTGGGAAATCTCCTCCTGCATGAGCCCAAGAGGAGGTAAAGACAGTTCACCTTAGGCTCACTCATCTCAAATTATTTAACTCTGGACCACATTCCCTAAGTATAGAAAGCTCCCACTTCCAAGATGCAGTCACCTGAAAGAAGGGTAGGCCTTGTGAGCAGCAACCCTTTTGGATAGCAACCTGTGTTGATAGGTCAAGGCACTTCAGTGAGGGGAGAATCCTGCCAAGGTATGAAACTAGTAGCCTGGCCGTTAGCTCTCAGCCCAATTAAATTTGGACTATGTGGAATGGATTCTCCCATGAAGATACTTTCGTGGATGTTTTGTACATTGTGTCTACAGCTCACCTCTATCTCATGAAAGTGATTTTTCTCTTTTCCCGTCCTTTTCAAGGATGCACTCCAAAGCAATGACCGTGGCTGCATGCAACACTGCAGTTATCCTGCCCAGTTTGTCAGCGCAGATTGTCAACTTTCACAAATGCACTCATGTCATTTTTTACAACAGTCCTCAAGTGATTCCTGAGTCTATCCCCCTGGAAAACTGGGAAAACTGGGGTTCTACTCCAGCTGTCTTCTCTTATGAATGGCTATAAATGCATATTAGTAGTGAGCTGTTTGTCTTCAGACATACTAGATTTGTGAATGTCATCTCTCTGGTTTTATACTTGTCATTGTTAACATTTTGTCTTGTTTCATTTTCCTGCTATAAAGTTTAAGTGCCTTTTTCATGATGCTTTGAATGAGGCTCAAATACTGACTTCAGTTATTTTTTGAAGTCTATTCCCTAGGCAGGGATTTGCTCTTCTGCAGTAACTTGAGGAGTATTCCAATGTAAACTATATCTGCTGGCTAGAACTCTGGCCACCCACCATGGCCTCTGGAAAATAAACAGATTTAGGAAGTTGTAGAATTCCAAGAAAGGTGTAGAGAGCACAGCCTCTTTCACCCTTGCACTTGTGGCCGAGGGAAAGCTCAACACAGCCTGAGCCATTCCCCAGTTTTCCTACTATTTTGTTCTGTTCAGATTTACAGAAAAGCCCAGAGGAAGATCCAATCTCTAAATAGTTCTTTGGTAGTAACATTACCTGAAAAGCACAGTGTGTGGGAAACATACAAGGAGTAGGAGAGGAAAGTGTGTGAAAACAGTGGTCTCCAAATAATATCATCCTTGCTCTCAGGATTGTTCAAAACAGCAAGAAGAAACTATGTCAGCCAGCATATGTTGAAAACCTTTTGAGCTCATCTAACCTTTCAAAACTTAGGCCTGCCCTCCAGCCATTCTTTTCTCTCTGCCCTTCAGCTGTCTCTGCTCCTGCTCCTGCTCTTTTTCTCTTTAGGACTGCATTATACAGAAGTAGATTCATCATGATCATCGGTTCATGAAATATTCTCACCATTGAGTCAAACATGACCCACTTTTTTATATTTGGTGATTTTTAATAAGTGCCTCATCTACTAATGTAATCTATTTCCAGAGTTTGCTCCTGTGTGTCCCTTTATTTTTCATTATCACAAGAAGACCCAGATTCCCACTGCAGATGGCGGGAGCTGTGACTCTTATACTGAGACTGCCTTTCTTCTACCAGGTGCATGCCCCTGTCTCGAGTTCCTCAACATTTCCTCATGGGAAACTCCTGGTCTTTGAAGGTTGTTCTCCTCTCTTCTTGTGGAATACAAACCTCTGATAAGACAAGCCTCAGTCATTCTTGTGTCATAGTAAATGTGTGCATGTGAAATGAGCATTCATATGCCCCTGAGGGTGTGTCAGTAGGGATTACATTCCTTGGGGAGTTTTCAGAATCTTTGAGCTTGTTTCCGGTCTTCCCCACGTGTCCTCCTAATGTCTGAACCAAATTCCTAATTAGGGCAACTTTCCACTGGTTATCTAGCAGATTTTGTAAACAATGTAGTAAGTAAGGCTGGTGGAATGTTTTCCCAGAACTCTTATCACACAGCAAGTTAGAGCATGACAGGGAGAGGAGAGAAGACAAATGTCAGCTCAGGCACATCCTATCTTAGCCCGTCAATCACACATGCGGCCTCATCCAGCTCAGAGCACAGGGCTTTTACGGCTACTGGTAGAAACAGATCCAGTGTTTAGCAGGTGAAGGAAGAGAGCGTGCACAAAGGAGATAAAAAGGAACAAGAAATAAATCATGCAAAGGTCACTGCTGTGTTAGGGACAGGTGGAGCACCAGTAGCCTGGAGGCCCTAACAGGAGGGTTGCTACCCTCCCCAGCCCCTGGCAGCTGCCCTGCAGTTGTTTAGGCATCCTCATCTCTGCTTAGCTTTCTTATTGTTCACAGGGGTCTGTTCCTGCCAACCAAGATGCTGTTTCCGCTTTGTTAAAACACTGCCTGGAGCTCAGGGAAAGAAAAGCTTTGTGGAGAGGCAAGAAACATTAAAAGGGGAGGAAGAAAATGGATTCTGTCAAATTGTTTGTGCAGTTCCTTTCTTTTCTTTCCCCCTTGTCTCTTCTTAAAATAATTGATTTAGGGCTATAGTAGAATTGCTGTCAAACAAACCAAGAAAGCAAAAGTGTATCGAGTTAGCTCATGGGGTCCGAATGAGAGAAATATCGGCCCACAGCCAAGAGCCAGCTTGTGGCACAGGATGGCAAAGGTTTGATCCCCTCCTAACTCCCTTAGAACAATAATATCTTGGTACTATTTTTCCAGCATCAAGTGGGTCATAGGAAAAGTATTAGGGTGCAGAACTCTTTACTTGTTCCTGTCTTATTCTTTTCTATTTATATTTGGATACAGTCTCTCACTGCACAATTCAGGCTGACCTTGAGTTCACGATTTGGCCAGGCTAGCCTCACACTCCCTGTGATCCTCCTGCCTCAGCCACCTGAGTTCTGGGATTCTAGTCATGCACCATCACACCTGGCTTCTTATTCTTTTTTTTTTTTTAAAGGCTGAAACTTCTCATATAATAAACAGAGGTATGTAGAACTATAAAGAGGATACAATTGGCCACAGCAAAACAAGTCTTACACATTATTTTCTATTTATTATTGATATTATTGATTATTAATTATTTAGTAGGAATGATGAACTGAATACATGGAAAGTTTTTCTTCTTTGAAAGGGTTTTCCTTTCCTGCTATAGTGGCATGGCTCCTATAATTCAGATTTACTTAACTGTCTATATTTTGTTGGTTAATTTTTTTTTTAGTTTACATATTTTATTCAGTTATAGAACTTCAGTAGTCTTTCTCGTATTTACCAATTTAAATACAATTGAGGCAAATGAATATTGAGGTCAAATGCTGCATAATGAGAAATGTGAGCACTGTGGACTTTTGCATCGTTTCTGATTTGCTCACAGTTTCACTGTGGTAGGAAGCGGCGTGGGCATGAGAGCCTCTTACCAGTTTACGTTGCTCATAAAAACTGTTCATTCAAATATTGGGACTCCTCCAAGGGAGAAAGCAGTTACCGAATTTGAGTCAGGTAAAAGGCCAGCTGATGAAGACCAAATGTCCCAGCCCATCTTCTGAGAAAGCTCAATTGAATATGTCTTCTTCCAGTCCTGAAATAGGTGTCTCATAGGGTTCACGGCCTTGTGCAGAATTTGTGACTGGCAGAAATGCATTGGATGCTTGATAATGGTAGCTAGCTGTGTGTTGTTAATAAATGATGTGGAGGAGGGAAAAGGAAGAACCACATAGAAAAAAACTTAGATGCACTCAAAAATTCGAAATGAGTGAAATATTTTAATATATAAGAAATCAAACAAGTATTTAAAGAGAAGTCAGTTTCCCTGGAATAAGCAAGGACTTTTTAATGATTTTAAATCCTGAAACCAAGCGTAGGAAAGAATGACAAATGACCACTGCTTGAAGAGTATAACAAGGCAAAACTTCAGAGTTATGGCACAAGTTAATCTGAGTCAAAAGAGAACTTAAAAACTCAGAGACTATCCATCTCAAAAGGTATAATCTCTCGAGTATAGACAAATCGGCACATCAACAAGGAAAAGATGATCAGCACGAAAGAAAAATGGGTGAGAACATGAACAGACAGTTCACAATAAAATAAAACAACTGGACATTAAACCTATGCAAACCACTAGTAGACAAAGGCAAGTTACGAATACACTAATATTATTCTCTTCTCTCTGATTGACAAAAATATAGCTTGAAGTTTGTGTGAGGGAATATACACTTCTCATATGTTTATAGCAGTACATGATGTTATAATGCCTATGAAAGACTGATGACAATATATACTAGAATTATAAATGCATTTGTTGTATGACCCCCTGAAACCAACCTATTTCTAGAACTTTATCTCAAAGGATAGTTGAAAGATTATTCAATGTGAGATTGTTTCCAGTTGCAAAAGATTGGAAAGAAGTCACTGTCCATAGGTGGGGGAGGGCAGGAAGGATTCTCATTTTAAGAATGTAGTGGTGTAGGGAAGGAACCCACGCTTAATATATTTTCATAATTTGTGCCTTCTACAAATATTTGAGAAAACAAACCAAACTCAATGTCTTTACCTCAAAACACTAGTTAGCTATACCGTAACATAGTATAGTATTTATGGAGTAAACATTATATACCTAAAAAGAGAAAGAAGAATTTCTCCATGTATTTATATCTCTCTATGAATGATAAGCACTATAAGACATTGTGAAGGAAAAAATTTACACAGTATCCAAGTCTTATATAAAAAAGGAGAAAATGAGAATATCTATTTATATTTCTTCTTTCCACTTATACTCTATGATAGTATGCAAGTAGGCAGGGGATAAAGGAAGGAAAGAATAGCTGGACATAGACTCCAGAGTACGGTGTCCTAACACATTCGTTTTAGATTTTATGATTGTGTTATGTATTTAAAATAAGGTAAAAAGGGTAAGTGGTCGACAGGCACTGGCAGTATTCGTAAATGGCTATAAGGCTTCTGGGTATAGCCTATCAAGAGACAGCCATTCCATCCTAGTATCAGACATCCAGCCCTGGTGAGTGGCCATATTTCTAAGTTTCTCACAGGGGCTCTTTGTTGCCCCACCATGCTGTGTGAAGGAAGCTCATGTTCTTTGGGATTCCCCAAAGTCTTAAAGTGATAGTGCTTTTTAGGCCCCATGTATACCAACTGAATTCAACTGAACATTTTAGAAGTACTTTTGTAAGAAAGGAACCCACGCTTTAAGAAATATTTTGATAGGGGGCCGGGAAATGGCTCAGTAGGATAAGCACTTGACTGGCAAACACAAGGATCTGAGTTCAATCCCCGGTTCTGAAAAAAAAAAAAATTCATAATCTGAAACAGGTAAGAATATTTAAGAAAACCAACCAAGCTAAGTGTCTTCATCTCAAAACACTAGTTAGCCTTGTGTTAAATTACAGTGCCAAAATTTGTTCACTTTCCATTTGCCTCTGATTCATCACCGCTCTAATTTTTACTGTTCTTAAACATTACCTGTTGAAGCTGTTAAAATCCAGTAAGTGCCTCCGCATACCCAATTAAATGCCCAATTACCAATTTTAGGTTCTTGACTTACATTTTAAAATGAAATGAACCCAGCCCTGCAGCTGAATTGTTAATGGATACTAAGATCTCAAGGGAGGTGATGCTAACTGTTTTTGCTCAGAAACATTGCTTCCGTGTTTAAACAGAAGCATGTCATTACTGTTTCTACATAAAACCCACGTGGTGCCCTCACTCCTTTGAGCTATAACTCTGGATGTCCTTTCAAGAGGAGGAAGAAGGCTGAGGACAAAGAGAGGTTGTCAGATCCTGAGCAGAGACAGTGGGATGTTTTCATGAAAAATAAAGTTGCTTTATGTTAAGGCCAGGAAATGGGACCAGCAATCTTGGAGTTCAGTTTTTGAAAATCAAAAGTATATTGAACAACATTACTTCCTAAACATTTAGCTTGAATATAGAAGAATAGCCAGGACTCTTGGCTAGGACAGGCACTGTCTTAAGATTCACCCTAGGTCAAGCCAGTCTTAAGGCTATCAGCTGCTCTCCAGTTGGGTTTATTTTGTACTTATGATCTGGCCCTTCCCAGCTAGTAAGTAGGAATTGTCTTTTTAGCTATGCAAGCATAAGTGTGCTTAGAAGAAGACATCAGTTGTGCTTTCTCTTTCCTTCATCCTTAGGATGTCTACCCATCATTCTGGCCAGAGCTTCAGTGATACATTCTCCATAAAGAAGTTGCTTTACACTCACCAAAAAAACACTTCTCTCACCCCGCTCCCCTATTCCACTCAGTACATATTTGTTATCCATCCCAGATGGCTAATTATCTATTTACTAAAGATGAGAAAAATCCACTGTGGCACTTATGATGTTCTGTCTGTATCTTAGCACTTCTCAACTTGTCGTTTCTCTTCTGAAATGTTTACTTCCTAGGGAACAGAGCTATGCCTGAATCACCTTGTCACTGGTTTCCACCTCTCAGATCCTCTCCCCTCTTAGCACCACTGTTCTTGGTACACTCCTATCCCTTCAGTATGCACACAGTAAACGCTTGATGAATGAATGGTATTTGTGCCTTCAAAATTTTCCAGAAGCCAAGAAATAACCACATCGCTTTATGGTCCAAATGTTAGCAGTTTAAACTATTCTTAAGTGAAATAGAAATTTTACATGAACTTCTCATATTAGTTGTGATTCCCTCCGGGGGAATTTAGGAAGGTTGCAAGCTTAACACTTTGCCACTCCCAGCAGAATAGCTTTCTCATACCATGAATCTTACTTGCTGCCAAGAAACCTCCACTCCCCACTACTTCTTTAGCCCTGCAAAGGGAAACAGCAACGCCAGTAAACTTGCAGTTGACAGTGTAAAATAAATAGACATTTCGTATTTTCTGCTTCTCTGTGAAAAGATGGCCCTTACTATTTTTAAGCCATAAGTTGGCTCACTGTGTTGGCTTCTGGTTACCATAATGGAGCATCTAGACTGAGAGAAGGGGTACCACAGAGTACAGTATTCATTTGTATGTGTTGTAGAATGTGCCATCTACCAGGGTAGAGACTCACACTGTCCTTCTGCTCTCACTTCAGCTTACAGGGGATAGAATGAAGAATTAGAAAAAGCCCAGGTCTGAAATTCCTATAGACAGGTAAAATGGATCTAAGAACCTAGGACCAAACCCCTGTCTTGTGCATGCTGGTTCTCTTGTTCTCTCTTATCCTCCCCCCCTCCCTCCCTCCCTCTTTCTCTGCCTCCCTCCCTCCCTGTTTGCCTCCCTCCCTCCCCCCCCCTCATTCCCTTCCTCCCTCCCTCTCTCTTTCTCTCTGCTTTTCAGTTAGCTGCAGTCCAGTCCTAATGGGCACAAGCTTCATGGATTCCCCATGTAGAGAAACTTCCTTCATGGGAGGCTTACTTAGATTCTAGGCCAAATTCTTTGTCTTTAACACTCCTTTGGTTCATGAGCAGAGGGACTGCAGGATGAGTTGATGCCAGAGCACTGGCTTCCTCTGGAAAGCACTTTTAATGAGCATGTCCTACTGCAGGGAATGAAGACAGAACATTACCTCTTTTTCAGGGGACAATAAGTTGATCTCTATTTCTTTGAAAGGGATTCCATGTAGTGCTGGAACCACACACAAAGGAACTTTTCTGAAGCTCCTAGCAGGAAACATGTTATGTATTCTCACATAAACTTATCCTTACTTTGTTGTCTCAACAGAGTACTTTTTTTCTCATATGTAAAAAATAGCCACTTAATTAGCTTTGCTTTTTGAATTAAGGTGACCTTTCACATACCAGACTGCATGACCTGTGCTGCCTTTCTGCTCAGCTTACACTTTGGTGAGCAAAGTCTGCCTGCATTAGGAGGTAATTTAGACTCTGCCAGTGTTTCTCCAGAGCTTTCCACACATTGTGGCCAAGATGATGTAGCCACAATGGAGCCTACAGCAAAATGAAATCTGTTTCTGTGGGTAGGACAGGGCAAGGGGCTTTCAACGCTCCTATTTTAAACATGTCTATTAGGAAAATCTCTGTGGAAGTGTTGCCTAGAAATGCAGGGTAGAAGTATGGTGAATACTATTATAATACAAATGTGAAATGGGGGCACAGGGCTGCACTCTGACTGAGCAACCTTCATATCTCCCCTTCCTTCTAACTTTGATACGCAGGGACAATGCTTTTCTCTCTGCTTCCTGTCCTAGATTTAGCCCACTGGCCAGAAAACTTACTTTACGTTTCAAATGTAAGAGAGAGGGACTGCACTATTTACCAACTACAAATCAAGTGGTTCTTCTTGGAGTACAGTGTGTGCTGATTTTGGTTTATAATCCCACAAATGCTTCCCTTATCTCACTTGTTGAGCAGAATTGAAAATGCAGGCTTCTGTACCTAGGCATCAGTATAGGTATCCCAAAAGTGAACTCTGTTGCCCTGAAGTGGGTGCTATGCTCACTGGATCCTTAGACATGTCCTCTCAGACACAGAGTGTGCACCAGAGTTCAGGCAGGCGTGGCAGCCCACAGCAGGGGTGTTTGGATGCTGTTCCTGTGCTCTCCCTCAGCAACCTAATGGTCCTCCTCAGCCAGGGGTGAGCTGGCCAGAGGGTGACTTCATCTGCAAAGTGAAGCTCCTCCCAGAGTCCTTAACAGAAAGAAAAGCTAGTGGCTGTGGTCTGGCACAAAGGAAGAAAAACAAACACCGCATGCAGAGAGGTAGTGACCTTTCTTGTACTTCCTTCTGTGGAGACATCACTGTGGCCATAATCCAAAAGTAAAAGTCACTGTTTCCACTGTCCACTTCATTAGAATCCCAAATCCATCAGGATGTGTCCACTTCCACCTTTATTTCATTCCCTCTGGGAATGTGGCTTTTTCACCATTTACAGTGATACCTCAGTTCCCTAATGCTTTTGTTTGCAAATAATTTGGTTGTCAAATGAAAGCATTTGGTAATTTTTTTCAAACTCTGCATCCGGTGACAAAAAGGCTTGCAGCCTTCTTTCATACACATACAGAACATGGCCATCTTTTCCAAATGGTAGAATAGAAAAAGTTTGTAAACCGAGGTACCATTATATTCTTTCGCTTGCAGAAGTGGCTATCAGCAGTGTTTACCCCTCCTTTCTGAGGGCTTCAGTCTCTCCTCTTGCTTCAGACCTTCTCTATTATAATTGTCCTGGCCTTTCTGGCTTTTCAGCCCTCTGCAGGAACTGAAATATAGTTTCCATTTGTTCCATGATTCTTTTTCTTTAAATGTAACTTGGGAGCCATTGAGAAGAAGGCACTGTAGCCATTTTTCTTAGGGTACCAATGAAGAATGGGATCATGCTGCAAAATCATCAAAAAAATATTTTTTTCTGTTAAAGCAACCTCATGCAATCTGAATTTAGAAATTTTTTTTTTTTTTCCAAGCACAGTATATTTACTGGAGGAAAGAAAGCTCCTGTCTGAGAGAGGGAGCCCTGAGCGGGTGGTCTACAAGGAAGCGGTCTCTTCTATGGACTTTTGTAAAGTGAAACCATGCAGTGAGGCGGGTCTAAGGTGGTGGAGTACACGGGAACTCGCTTAGGTGGGCATGAGGTGGGACAAAACTACAGTTAACCAATAGGATTACAAGTACCATTGCTCAGGTAAAATTGATTAAATCAGAATGAAATGGGGAAGCGGGTCATACAGCAAGCAGGCATGAAGACTGAAAAGGATCTCTTCCTGTTGGGGGGTGGGTTAGTGACTCACTGGGGCTCTTTCAACATGATTGATACCTATTTAGAATATCAGTCCCTGATGCCCATTCCTAGGGAAGTAGGTCAATGCATTTGTTTACTCTTGTATCTTGAGGCCTGGCCCACAGCAGGGAGTGTCTGTCTCTTCCAAAGTTGCAAAGTCACCTTGTCTTCCATCCTGTCTCCCTGAGGGCCTGGCCCTGTCTGATTGCCTATAGTGTTTCTATCTAATTCAGCTGCCTACAGTATTCCCTGTTTTGAAGAAATAACCCAAACTTCTGTGAGGGAACCTCAGACGATGACTGCTCTGGCTTCTTCAGGCTGAAAGGGGTCTTGTTGTGAACAGGCGGTCAGATATCTGGTCCAGAGGTTCTAGCTAAAGGCTTTCAATAGACACCAGGCATTTTTATATTGGAACAGCTTTAAGTCTGGAGGAGACACAGCCAAAGAAACAATTAAACACATAAGGGCCAAATAATATCAGCAGGATAATTATGAATGCCATCAAAAATGATTTTCACCAAGTAGACAGTAATGACCTCCCATAAAAATGATAAAGGTCAAGGGGGCCTCAGCATTTTACATACCGTTGATTTGATATGTAATATTTTGAACAGCTATTGAGACATTAGCAGAAGAATCTGAAATGTAATAGCCTTTTAAAATTTGTAATTATAAAAATACTAGTTAGAACTTTCTGTAGGTCCATGAGCAGAGATCTCTTAAATGTGAGGTTTAATCTTTTTTTTTTTTTTTTTTTTTTTTTTTTTTTTTTTTATCTTGCAAGGCCATTGGATATTATCTCAAATAAACTGTTCTACTCTTATTACTGGGGGCATATCCATTACAGACCTAGGGAAATCGCTGAGGACCCTCCAGTTGGCAAGTGGGGCCGCAGGCTGGGTAACTACTGACACATCTGTATGAGCATATATTAAAAGTTTAACAGGCTTTTTTCTTATATTGGCAGTTAATATGGGTTTCCTTGGGCTGAGAGGCAAACATCCATGATCTTGTCAATCTGTCTTTTTATTATGAAACACTTTCTGAGCAATTTCTAACAATTGAGACAAAGTTTTTACTTTGTTATCTTTGGCAGTAATCCAGGGATCGAACTTGAGACCTTGCACTGCCAGGCAGGTGCTTATGTTGCTGAGCTATCTCCCCAGCCCCAACTGAGACAAATTTATTCCCATCCAGTGTTTGGGGTATGGCCCTAAGCAAGGGACACTGCCAAGGTTTTTTTTTTTTTTTCTTCACTGTAGCTCTTGACTTTTAGGTTACAAAGATAAGGCCTCACTCTATCTTTAGGCCCAAAGTTGTTGGACACAATCTATTCAGCAGCTTTAGAACTGTTTTTTTCTTTTTTACATTGACAGGATTTTATCTGTGCTTGGGGATCTATTTTAACTAGTGAAACACTTTTTTTAAGTCTTATACATGGACACATATTACATTTGTGAACTATTTCAAATGTAACATATATATATATATATATATATCAGTCATAAAATGTCACATTAAAGAAATATCATAACCTTGTAACAATTCCATTTTTTAACTTAGATTTACCAACATTTTGACCAATATTATTACATTTGTGAACTATTTCAAATGTAACACATATATATATATATATATATCAGTCATAAAATGTCACATTAAAGAAATATCATAACCTTGTAACAATTCCATTTTTTAACTTAGATTTACCAACATTTTGACCAATATTATAACAAAACCATACAAAAGACAAAACATAAGCAATTGTAAACAATTTTAGCAGAGCTATATGAGACAAAGTTGTATGAGGCAAAGTATGAACAATTATGAGCACTGGGCAAAGACATATCAACATTTGAAGCATAAAAATGTGTTACCTAAGCAAGTCCCAATCCAGAATCTATGAAAGAAAAGCAAACTCATGCCTCCATCTAATGATCTTGGTGGGAACCTCCAAATAATATAGGGACCTTCAAATGATACAGGGGAAAAAATAAAACTCCTGACCTGAAAGTTACATGGAATGAGTTTGTGTTCTCTAAAATAAAAGTATGAGTTTTTGGAACAAATGGAGATTATGAGCAGAATATACTTATTTGGGGAAAGAAAGCTACTATCCAAGAGAGGGACAGGAGGGGTGGCCTGAGTGGGTGGTACCCCTGAAGTTAGAATTTCTGATAATTCATCACAAGTTTGGATAAAGCTTCACTTTATACTGAAGGTTTGGTACTGGGGAGATAACTCAGTAGCATAGGTACCTGCCTGGCAAGTGCAAAGTCCTGAGTTTGATCCTGGTAAAAAAAAAAAAAAAAAAATCCTGTATACTGAATGATTCAAATACTCTCCAAACAAATGAATAAACAAAATATGGAGAAGAAAAGATTGCTTCTTGCTAAATTATTATTATTTTTAAAAAATCTGGCCATTTGGGACTTATCGTTTGCCTGCAAAGATAGTTTTCTCTATGTTCCATGATTAACTATCACGGTTGTAAAAGGAGTAAATAATATAGTGGTCGTCTGAGAGACGAGGGGCTGCATCTCCAGGGAAAGTCTGACAGAGAAATGACCATGGGTTGGTGCATGAAGGGTAGGTGTGCGTTAAGTTTGCATGAGACATCTGTGAAGGTGTTGCAGGCTAAGAAGTCACAAGGGTAGCAGCAACACACAGATGGAGTAAACTGCACTCAGTGAAGCCTCTAGGGCAAACCTGGTCTTCTGCTGGAGTGAATCATGAGAGGGTGGAGCAGAAAGTGAAGCTGGGTATGTGGGGATGAGTGGGGCATCCAGAAAGCAGCCCATGTTCATCTTTGCAGTCAGAGGGCAATCACGATGATCCATTCCACTGCCTCGCCTCAAATATCAGGTGTTTGCTTTCTAGAAATGGTTTCAGTGCTTTGAGTGGCTTAACTCACCAGGGCAGTGTCTTTTACATATTTAAAATTGTCTTCTTTACATAAGACAATTGATGGTCAGCTGTCCATCCTTGATAGTCTTTTTTCGTTTTTTTTTTTTTTTTTTTTTTTTGGAAGGGTCTACAGGGCATTCAGGGTCTCATTACTAGATCAGACTCATAGTGATCCCCCTGTTTACAGCCTCCCAAGAGCTGGGATAACAGGTGTGCACCACCACACCCAGTCTCATTTGCTGTCTTAGCATGCCACAGGGGCAGAGCCTGCACAGCAGGCCGAGGGATCAAACCCAGCCCCTTGTACCTGCTTGCAGATGCTTTAATCCATTGAGCCATCTGGCCGGCCCTGATCCTTGATAGTCTTTTATAAGGCCTCACAGCCAGGTTGTTTGTACAGACTCCATCCTGAGCTCTGGATGTGATGGCTTGTCGCCAAGGGGGCAGCCTTTCTATACATCTAGGGTAGACAATGGCTTCTCTCTGTAGAATGCTCAGTGACATTCCTGACCTCCTTAACAGAGAAAGCACTCAGGAGAGCAGCATTAATTCTAGCCTCATAACAATATCAGACTTAAAGAGGCCCTTGTTAGTCACTATGTTAGTCATTTCCTCCAAATCTGATTTACGCAGACACAGTTTCATGGTTTGCAATGCCTTGTGGGTCTTTGAGGTTTTGCAGTGGCTTGTAGTTCTTTGTTATTAAGGGTCACAAGTGCCTTTGAACTCCAAAATGTGCATGTCCAGCACTGTAGGTTATTGCTGACTTACAGGTATGAATTAGGCAGCTGACAAAAGATTCAATAAAGATAACTGCACTGTTACTTTACCTCTAATTCTTGACTTACCAAAATAGGTTCGTATTGCCAGGCACAAAAACACTTTCCTTTCATCCTTTCTCATATTTTACTTGGTATTTTATTCATGAACAAGTATCCTGAGATCCTTTTGGTATTCTTCTTCATCCTAGAGCCTGATTTGCTAAAGGACTGAAATTTGAAGAAGTGAGTCTTTGTGGAAATCTTGGTATGGTTTTGTATCTCTGTTTGATATTTCTGGTTTCTAGAATTTTCTTTCTTCAGAAAAGTACCAGTATCCCTTAATGCTAAAGAATACTAAAGGCTCACCCAAGGCCAATTAAGAAATTACTTTGTTAGTCATAGATATCTTAGCATGAGTAATCAGATGGGAAAGATCAGTACAAATGTATCCTCATCTAGAAAATCCTCCATGAATATGTTTGAAGGATTAATCAAGAA